>NC_056741.1:1955081830-1955094330 GCF_019279795.1 Protopterus annectens | reverse complement strand
CATTTACAGATTGCAATCACCAGAGTATGCTACTGATTTGCCAAGGACAACACCTGCCTAGGGAACAGACCAAACATAACAGGCTAACCTGTGGCCATTATGTGGATAGCCCTACAGTTGAGAGCTATGCAGAGACAAAACTTTGTTAGACTGAAACCCATGCAGAAGTAGCATGTGCAGACAAACCCTGTTAAACTAGCAGTATTCTAAACATATAACAGTGATACTCACATTCTGCCCCTACGTCTTGAACCTTCTCCACCATTTAGCTGGCTCATCTCCATAAGTCTTGTTGTAAGAGGTAGTAGCCCACACAACTCCAGGATGTCTTCCTGACAAGTAAGGGAAAGGGCCAACAACCCCTTGGAGTACTCAATTATAGGAGTGTGTTGCTATGACATTGGCTATTGGAAGAACTACACAGCTGCTCTCCATGCAATTAGCAAATGGGGAACACCAATAGGTGCACAGGCCATTACCTGGTCAAGAGCATCACCTACAGAAGCTATGCTGCCACCCATTTAAACCAGCGCTATCTCTGTAGTGCAGAGCGAGAGAGATAGAGAGAGAGAGAGAGAGAACAAATAAAACATAAAATGGAAAAGAGAAGAAAAAAGAAGAAAATGTAATTGGAACATGTAAGCATGTAATTGAATGTAGTATTTGGTCTGTAATAATGGGAAATATGATTTGGAAGAATATATGTTCCAACAAGACTTGCTCTACTAATGTCCTGCTGAACAGCTGCTATGGCATAGCATCTGGCCCTCTCTGCAGTGGGAGAGATCACAGCCATACCTCTCAACTGTACAGATCTTCACAGAATGTCCAGATTTTCATATCATAGTTTTTTGTCTGCTCCTCCTGAAATCTGTACTTTTCTGGCAAATAGCTGAGGACTGAAGTCATCAAGTAATGACAAACACTTGAGTTTAAGACTCCACATCCTTAAGAATATTCATGGTAATGCAAAATATATCATTCTACAAACTTCCTAAGTTTGTAACAGGAATATTTTAAGTCTATCCCAATTTATCCCCTCTCATTTTAGGCTTTGTTCAGATGTGATGCTCTAAGAAGTTGCTAGGTAGGATCACAGCTCAGGAGCCTGACTCACCCTGGGAAAGGACAGCTCACATATGACAACCACTTGGGTGTCTGTCAAACAGTTGCTACTGTGCCACTGCTAGACCATTTAATGGGATGTTGTCCATATCCATATGTTACTTGTGAATATGAGTATGATACATGTTTGTCTAGTATAGCTAGCAGAACTATATAGGGCATGTGCATAGAAAAGTAGTATTGCAGACATGTGTGTTGAACTGCATGTGATATATTGAATTAATAACATTCAACTGTACAGTGTTCTGCTGGACATGAGTCACATTTGTGACTGATATCTGTAGTCACATACACATATACCTATGTTATGTCAGCCAAACCACTGGCAAGTCTGTGAGCAATGACAATGTAAAGTAACAGCCTACTTATGACTGTTGGGCATTGTCCTGGTTATCACAGTGATGTCAAAGCCTACTGTGCAATCAACTTACTAATGTATGGTGCAGCTATATTAATACAGTATCAATACTGATGTCCCTTGTGCCACCCATTTATGTGTGCCATTGTCTAGATGTACTGCTATAACAGACTGAGAAGTATGATTGAGCAGCAAGGCTGTAAATACAATGTGCCATACTAACATAGAACACAAATTTATACCAGGTATCCCCTAAGCAGATATATGTATGCGTATGTTTAGCTGGAAGGCACAAAACTAATCACATGAGTTTCAAGCAGTTAGATACATAGATTGTGCATGTTGCACGTGTGTAATTTCAGTGTTAGTGCATACAACAGGCATACATGTGTACAGCTACTGGTTGTTGCATTGCCCTGACACTGATATGGTATGATTATCAGGTAGTACTCGGAAAAGTGTCCAGCTGTGTTATAACCCTCTGTCCATGCCTACCAATAACAGCTATATCAATACTTATATACAGTGGATATCGCAAGTGTACACACCCCTGTTGGAATGCAAGGTTTGTGTGCTGTATGACAATGAGACCACAGAAAATCATTTCATAATATTTCTCATCTTGAATGTGACCCCTAGCCTGTGTAATTCCATTGAAAAACAATCAAAGATGTTTTTAGGAAGGTGAGCAAAAATTACCAAGTGAAGATGTGTCATGATGTTAGAGTCCAAACCAAGATGAAGGAATGCTGTAACCATCTCAAGAGGTGCATACACAACATATCAGTTTAAGGGTGTGCACACACATTCATCTGGCTTATTCTACTGATTATTTCCGTATGTTTTTACAGATCAGATTGTTATATTTTCAATTGAATTGTACAGGCTATAGGTCACATTAAAGGTGGTAATTGTTTTGAAATGAGTTATTGCGGTGTCATTTTTCAATTGCACAAATACCAGGCATTGTAACAGGGGTGTGTACCCTTTATATTCACTGTAGCGATATGGACTCAGCAGTACATGACTTGTATAACCAGCCTCCACCAAGTTAGAGAAATCCCCTTTGGTGGACAGCAACAATACACAAACCACATAATAGGTTGCTATATTGGCTGTATAGGGACACATAGGTGTAGTCAACAACTTGGAAGCCAATCCACCTCTATCTGAGCAAGCATGTAAGTTCACAGGTGACATCCTGTAAGGCTGACTATGACTACAAATCAGATATATCCACACCACCAAGGACAATTGCAACAGTGTCTCCACATTTGTTGTCAGTCTTAGAGAAAACAACACAATTCACCCTGTACTGAGGGTGAAGAACACCTCATACACACATGCCATCAATATAGGCAACCTGCGTCAGACAGGTTAGGTGGGAACATCACCATCCATTCCACCCCAGTTGTATAGGGGGATATGCGCATCAACCACACTCCTCACTTCAGCAATAGTGAGCATGTACATATTGTCTACTGATGGCAGTAACGGCAAATCTCCATGGGGCATAATAACATCATTGTCTGCCTCCTGAATGAACTAAAGCATGTGCTCATAGCTCCATCACACACCACAGACCTGTCACCATCCAAACACCACCCACATGGAAGATGGACACTGTCAACCATCTACACAGAAATGAATGGAGAATAGAGGATTATGCAATTAAGTGTCCAACATTGGGGGGGATAAGATAACTTAGGGTAAGGAGTGTAATGCAAGCTGCTATAGCCATGATAGATTGGAGGGTTATGGTGTAGTTTGGATTATTTGCAAGTAATATCCACTGTTGTTGTGCAATTTGACAACTGTATGAGGTCCTGTGACCTTTTTCCTGTTTATGAATTCCAAATAACATGCAGAGGGCTCGCCTACCAGCATTCTCTGTTGGGGAAACTGACATCATCACCCAATATGTGATTGAGCTCCTCACCAAATTTTGGGCACCCACCAATGCACAAGCCATGAAGCTGAGGAAAGCATTGTGGAGGAGGGTTGCACACATACATTGAATAAGGAGCATGCAGGTAAAGGCCCAGTGCGGATTTGTACACTAATGTATCACACATATATGTATCTGTATTGTATCTACATCCAATGAACTGGCACCCCACCTAAGTACCATGTTCAATCATAGCCTCACCTCAGGCTTTGTGCCCATTGAATGGCACACCGTAACAGTTATCCCACTCCACAAAGGGGGGGCCACAACAGACCCCGGGAACTACCATCCCATTAGCCTGACGAGCCTCGTCTGCAAGGCCATGGAACGTATCATCATGGAACTCAAAAACAAAGACATTGGAGATCTCCAAACCCTGGACCTCACACATTTTGGGTTTGTAAAAGGCAGATCATGTCTCCTAAACCTGACAGACTTCTTTGAAGTAGTCACCAAGGCCATGGATGAGGGTAAGGTGGTTCACACAGCCTATCTAGATCTTGCCAAGGTGTTCAACACCATCCCCCACTCTGGAATTATAGATAAACTCACTAAACTAGGTATAAATCCCTATGTCACAAGGTGGGTTGCCAACTGGATTACTGAAAGAACCAACACTGCGAAAGTAGCAGACTCCAAATCAGACTTCAGACCAGTGACAAGTGGAGTACCACAGGGTTCAGTCCTGGGTCCTCTCCTGTTTGGTATCTACTTCTCTGAAGTACAGGCTAACACAGAAGGTCTTTGGCTAACTAAATTCACAGATGACTGCAAACTAGGAGCCATAATTGAAACTCCAAATGATGGGGACATCCTACAAAAGGGCCTCACAGAGACAGATCCCTGGTGTCAAAGACATGGTCTCAAGCTCAATGCCAAAAAGTACATTGTCATCCCCTTTGGTAAAAATTCTGTACCCATGAAATAACACATAGGCGGTAGTCTACTTAACACCGAAAGTGTGATAAGAGACCTTGGGACACAGGTGGACAGTAGTCTCTCCTTTGATAATCACATCACCAAAGTGGTCAGGAAATCCTTCTACATGCCATACCTCATCACAAAAGGTTTCTCATCCAGAAAAAAAGAGGTAATTGTTCCCCTCTACTCATCACTCATTAGACCCATTATAGAGTACAACGCCCCTTTTGGTATGTACCTCACAAGACACCTACAACAACTGGGAAGGCCACAAAAATACCTCACAAAGAGGATTACTGGCCACAAACAGATGCCTTACACAGACTGTCTAAAAAAACTCCAGCTTTACTCTGTCGCATTTCGCCTACTCAGAGGCGATCTCTGACTAACATATAAAGCTATGTCAAACCCAGAGCTGTTGGACATGCTCCACTTAAAGAAATCCCAATCCCTCTGAGCTACACGCTCTAGGGACCTAAACCTTGTCACCACAATAAACAGAACATGCTGGAGGGATAGATTCCTGTCCCAGAGTCTTCCCATACTCTGGAACAGACTACCTATCTATGTCAAACAGAGCTCCTCATTAGCACTCTTCAAGAAATATCTTGATGATTGGATGGGTAATAGGAAATTCACCCCAGGGATCACTTCTGTGGTTCTGCTTGACAGGGACACAGAAAAATAATTTTCTTGGGTGGTGAAAGCCATGGTACATTTTTGGCTAGGCTTGTATAGGCCCTAGGGCCAATAGCCTAGTACCAACCTATGTGTCAGGTCCAATTGCAATTGTGGGTGTGGTTTTCTAATGCACAGATGTGCACATCTATGGTGAGGACAGAACATTGTATATTATTGTAAATGTGTAGACATGCTGCATCCATCCTGTACCAAGGCCACATGTGAGTCCGCTGACAATAACTCCCTCTCACAACTACCTAGGGCCCTCTGGTCTGCATATGGGACAGCAGCCTGAAGCTGGTGAGTATGACATTGTTCTCTTGCTGCCTGACAATACCCCGGGCATGTGAAGGGCATGCAATTTAACATGCACACAACTATTAGTAGTAGCTATATTGCTTTATGTAATAGCTATATTGTTTTATGTGCATGTTCACTTGTGGTGGGTTAACTGCATTAAATCACGGTGGTCACCACTGGGGCCTATCTGATGTGAAGTCAACATACCCATAGCATAACTTGCAACTTGTCAGTGCCAAGGTGTCTGGACAGAGGCCAGCAAAATGGACTGGACAAATGGCCACAGGTAGGGACATGTGTGACACATTAGTGGCATACAGTGGATATAAATTGTGTACATACCCCTGTTAGCATGCAAGATGTTCCTGTTGCATACACATTAAGATGACAATATGTCAGTTCACACCTTTTCCAGACTTTAATGTGACCCATAACATGAACAGTTCACTTGTAAAACCAAGCATCTGGACTAGTGTATTGCACCTACAAGGCTGGCCGCCTGTGAGGGTGGCAGACATTGTATCAGTATGATGCTTCAGTCAGTTATAATACCTCATGCTGCCATATGTGTCAGTACACTCACTGTGGCCTATTTGGCTACAATATCACATACATGGACATTGTTAAGGCACACAGACCACTTCCAACCATGTATAGTTTGCAAAGATCTGGATATTCCAGACACATCTGTACACAAGACTGTACAATAGTTTAACTTGCTGCATGTGAGGAAGATGCTGTTACCACACTATACAATGTAATGACAGCGGGAGGTGGTCACCAACCTTGTATGATGCACACATCAAAATGATATAAGCCACAAAAGATATGATCTTCACACAAACACATACAGGTGCCAGCATTGGGATTAGAACTCCTCCCTATCCAGGTATTTCTACTATACTGCTACACAGTTATCAGACACACCACAGAGTTTATACAGTTCCACCTCATCCAAAGGTACTTCTAAGGTGGATGACATCAACAGGACTACTAAATTGGAGTGAGGGGAAGTGTAAAGGGTAGTCCACAGGTCAAATATGGTGTCAACCATATGATTCTCACACAAACATCCAAACAGTTGCTAATAGAAAGATTTCCTGCCTATCTAGTTATTGCTACTATAGTGCTACACAGTTATCAGACATGCTACAGAGTTCATAAATTTTCACAGGTCAGAAAAATGGTGTAACCCACATACATGATTCTCACACAAACACACATCAAACAATTGCCAGTAGGGAGAATAGAACTCCTGCCTATCTAGGTATTGCTACTATAGTACTACACAGTTATCAGATGCGCCACATAATATATACATTCCCTCCTCATCCAAAGTTATTTCTAAGGTGGATGACATCAACAGGACTACTAAATTGGAGTGAGGGGAAGTGTAAAGGGTAGTATCCAGGTCAAAATGGTGTAAACCACACACTACTCACGAAAACACGCACACACATATCCAAACAGTGGCCAACAGTGTGATTAGATCTCCTGCTTACCTAGTTATTACTACTAGAGTGCTATGCAGTTATTAGATGCGCCACAGAGCTTACACAGTTCCACCTACTCCAAAGGTACTTCTAAGGCTGATGACATCAACAGGACTACTAAATTGTAGTGAGGGGAAGTATAAAGGGTAGTCCACAGGTCAAATATGGTGTCAACCACATGATTTTCACACAAACATCCAAACAGTTGCTAGTAGAAAGATTTCCTGCCTATCTAGTTATTGCTACTATAGTGCTACACAGTTATCAGACATGCTACAGAGTTCATAAATTTTCACCTATTCCAAAGGTACTTTTAAGGTGGATGACATCAACAAGACTACTTAATTGGAGGGAGGGGAAGTGTAAAGGGCAGTACACAGGTCAAAAATGGTGTAGCCCACACCTACATGATTCTCACACAAGCACACATCCAAACAGTTGTCAGTAAGGAGATTAGAACTCGTGTTTATCTAGTTATTGCTACTATACTGCTACACAGTTATCAGATGCACCACAGAACTTATACATTGTCACCTAGTCCAAAGGCAGATGATATCAACAGGACTACTAGATTAGGGCATGGGGAAGTGTGAAGGTTAGTACACAAGTCAAAAATGGTATAAGCCAGACAGAACATGATTCACACACACACACACACACACACACACACACACACACACACACACACACACACACACACACACACACACACACACACACACACACACACACACACACACACACACACACACACACACACACACACACACACACACACACACACACACACACAAAGCCACACACACACACACACACACACACACACACACACACACACACACACACACACACACACACACACACACACACACACACACACTTGACAGTATTGGGCTTAGAACTCCTGCCTATCTAGTTATGTCTACTATAGTGTTACACAGTTACCATGTATGCTACAGAGCTTACTGAATTTTCACATGGCCAAAGCTGGTGATAACTGCACAGCTGAGGTAAAGTACTACAGGTGGCAGAAAGTCTGCCTTCAGTTTCACCCTTACATCATACTAGTTCTTTCTGTCTTGCACTTCAGATAGCATTATGGCTTGGCACTTCACCAGGTTATTGTATCAAGGCTAGCTTAAAAAAATTGCCAAGGACTCCAAAGATAAACACAAGGCATTCTTTATCTATGTCAAGAATCTAAGTGGCACTTCTCAGACCTGCTCAGAGTTCGTGAAGAATGGCACAAAATACACTGAACCGGCCGATATCGCCAACATCCTGGCAGACAAGTTCAGTGCAAACTTCACCCCCCTCTCACCCCCAAAAGGGCCCATAACCATACCAGAAGAATGTAGTGCCCCTGAAATCACAGACACTCGGGTTAAAACAGCCCTCTCCAAAGCCAAAAACACAGCATCAATGGGACTGGACAGTGTCCCAGGCTGCATCCTACACAAGCTCAAATATGAACTAACCCCTCACCTAAAACACACTGTTCAAACTAAGCCTCTCCACAGGCTATGTGCCCATAGATTGGTGCACAGCAACTGTTATTCCACTCCACAAAGGTGGAGCCACAGTAGCCCCCTGGAAATATCATCCTATAAGCCTGACTAGCTAAATCTGCAAGGCTATGGAGTGCATCATCATGGATCTCATTAACAGAGACATTGGGAACCTCCAAACATTGGACCTTACCCAGTTTGCCTTTTTTAAGGGCAGATCATGCCTCCTAAACCTGGTGGACTTCTTTGAGACAGTTACCAAGGCTATAGATGAGAGAAAGGTGGTCCACACAGCCTACCTAATCCTCGCAAAGGCCTTCGACACCATTCCCCATTCTGGTATTATAGACAAGCTCACCAGCCTGAACATAAACCCCTATATCACGAGATGGGTTGCCAACTGGCTCATGGACAGAATCCACATGGTAAGAGTTGCGGGAGCTAGGTCTGACTCTAAACCAGTAACATGTGGCATTCCCCAGGGCTCAGTCCTGGGACCCCTCCTGTTCAGCCTATACTTCTCAGAGGTACAGGTAAGCACAGGAGGACTATGGCTGACCAAGTTTGTAGACAACTGCAAACTAGAGGCAATAATTGACTCTCCAGCTGAAACAGACATCCTTCAAAAGGGTCTCACTGAGACAGATACCTGGTGTCAGAATCATGGCCTCAAGCTAAATGCCAAAAAGTGCATAGTCATCCTCTTTGGAATAAACAAAGTACCCACAAACTACCACATAGGTGGTAGCCCCCTAAATACGGAAGATGTAATAAGGGATCTGGGGACCCAAGTAGATAGTAATCTGTCCTTTGATAATCACATTGCCAAAGTGATTAGAAAATCCTTCTATGTGGCCCACCTAATCACAAAAGGGTTTGCATCAAGATCAAAAGAGGTCATTGTGCCCCTCTACGCATCACTCATCAGACCCATCATAGAGTACAACGCCCCATTTGAGATGTACCTTACAAAACACCTGCAACAGCAGGAAAGACCACAGAAGTACCTCACAGAGAGGATCACTGGCCTAAAACAGATGCCCTGTGCAGCGCGACTGAAGAAACTACAGCTATACTCGGTTGCATACCGCCTAGTCAGAGGTGATCTCTGCCTGACATACATGGCCATGTACAACCCAGAATTGATGGACATGCTTCACCTAAAGAAAACCATATCCCCTCGAGCCACATGCTCTAGGGATCTAAACCTCACCACAACAACAAATAGGACGTGCTGGAAAGATAGATTCCTATCCCAGAGACTTCCCATGCTCTGGAACAAGATTCCAATCTACATTAGGCAGAGCTCCTCACTAACACTCTTCAAGAGAAACATTGACGAGTGGATGGGAAACAGAAAGTTTACCCCGGGGATCACTGCAATTGGTCTGCTGGACAGAGGCACAGGGAACTAATCTAAGGGGCAGCAAAAGCTAATACATTCTGGCTAGGCTTATAAATGCCTTCGGGCAAATAGCCTAGTACCTACCTATGAACCTATGAACCTAAGATGTGTGGCACACCTGGGAGCTATCAGCAGTACTCATTCATCACAGAAGTATCCCTGGTACTTACTAGTTATGTCCACCCCTCCTGGCATGATTGAAGGGCAGTTTTCTGTGCTTTCACCCATTAACCTGGTGCACTTGTCCATTTTGAGGCACTGTTGCAACTTCCTCATGTACACAGGCAACCCTCCCCTCTAAACTCCAAACACTCAGACCTGTGAGAGTTAACCGTATATCACTCAATGTGAACATATGCACTCTCCAGCAAGGACAGGACTACTGGATCAAGATGATAAGATCAACACCTGCACCAAGCTCACCATGACACCCTCTTTGACAGACATGACATACATTGAAAAGCAACACACCCACCTATACAGAGGTACTCGATGGACATTTACCCAAACAGCACAGACCAGCAAGACAGACACCCACTCATTCACCACAACATGGCACGTGCCAAAGGACACATATTTAACCTACACAGTGTGCCCCTCAACCTAAGCTCCTAAGGCTTACCACCTTGCACAATACAGTGATCATAGGTAACTCAGTACTGAGGTACACACATATCCCACTCACTAAGCTGAATATGGAGCAGATAACAGCCAAATATCTATCACATGCCAGCATCCAACACATGACACAGCCAGGCACGGCACTCCACAACAACTATGAGTATCACTATCTATCTATATGGGTGTGAATGACTTGGGACACACCTCCCTGGACTACATGACAACAGACATGTTTGAACTCTCTGATTATGTGGTCCAGGCAGGTGTGACAGTAGCCTGAGCAGTGTACCGCCATCACCCAGAATGATGCTGCGGTACTATCAACAGATGATTGACTGCAACATTGGCTTATGTGTTTTGTGTCATTCTCAGGGGATCCAGTACCTCTCTGCTTTGGATAACATGATTGACAGAACCCAATGACTTGCCACAGATGTCCTACATCTGTCAGCGCTGGGTTTCCAGGTACTGGCTAAGTGTCTTGCCACCACTATGATGTTTTATTAGGCAGTGTTCTTAATGTAATTACCACCATAACAGCTAGACATGTATGCAATCTGAGGATCATGCTGCTCAACAGTAGACATCTGTCAGGATGCAGTCACTCAAAGCACTTGTTGGAATGGAGGACATTAACATGTCTGCTGTAATGGAGAGATGGTTCACAGCAGCAGACAGCATCCCTGCATTATCAGGCTTTAATGCATTCTACAGCTGTTAGACCCTAAAACATGGACCACACCACACTTCCACGGGTGGTGCTGTCTTCATATTCATTATGGATAGGAACGCCTCCAGACTAGTATCCCAGCAGAATGCATTGGGAATACATCCTGTACAACTGCCTTGGGGTAATAGTCCAATCCAGACCATAGCCTGCTATGAGTCCACATCTATGTCCCTAGACTGTCAATGCACATTCCTCAACACCCTGCCGTCTATGATGGTCCAACACAACACTGACATAGTATGAGACTTCAACTACCCCTCCATCAACTGGGGAAAGTAGCCAAGCACCAGTACAGTGGCCCAACACTTCCTGGGATTCATCATTTCCAATGCCATGGACCGGCTCATACTGACCCCGGTAGAGGATGCAACAACCTTGACCTGTGTTGACTACTTAAATATGGGACTGTTGCTCATTCACAGTTGTCAATCCATGCATGGTGAGATCCGCACAGGCTGTAATCAACATGGGACTCAACATGTCAGCCCCCACAAAGGTAACCACCTTGCAAAACCTCTCCAAAACTGACTTTGCAGCCATGAAAACAGGGGTGGATGATTTCACTGCACCCATAGCAATGAGAAATAGCCGCATGACTGTCAAATCATACACATATGCACTGTACAAACAGGTACACGAATGCATGGTACTAGCCATAGTCAACAGAACCCAGACACTGTCCTCTAAACACTGCCAGACAATGTGATGGTCCCCTGCCATTACTAAAGTGTACAACAGAAAGAAGACACTGTTGCAGAGAAAGGTGGTGTCCCATGACTGTTGAATTCCCTTATTAGCCTCAAACACAACTTGGGATCCCTCATGGAATCCCTTACAGACATCTATGAAGGCAGACATGCAGCAGACACTGACAACAATCGCTACAGCCTTTGACAGTTATATCAACAACCTCCACAGCAATAAACACAAGTCCTGTGATTTACTTCATAATGCTAATACCTATCCTGATACAACAGATATTGGTCACAATTGTGGCAATACATTCAGTGCCAACTTTACCCCTCTCACCCCCAACAAGTGTACAATTACAATGGCAGATGAATGGCAGGCACCCAGCAGTACTGCAGGCCAGGTTAGACCTGCATTGTCCACAGGCAAAAATACAGCTTCCACAGGACACCAACATATCCATGTCTGTGTTCTACATGACATAAAAAGTGACCTTGGACCAAATCTGTGTGCCCTGGTCAGTCACAGCCTCACCTCAAGCTTTGTTTCTCAAACATGGCACACTACTACAGTCACCCCTCTCCATACAGGAATAGCATCTACAGACCCTGGGGATTATTGGCCCCTTAGCCTGACAAGTCTACTATGTAGGGGTATGGACCACATCATCAGGATCCTGATTAACCAAGATATGGGAGATCTCCTAACTCTGGACCTACA
>NC_056741.1:1955041830-1955076830 GCF_019279795.1 Protopterus annectens | reverse complement strand
TCCTATGAGCGCCCCTGTCCATCCTCCTCTGTGGGACCTTGCCTGTTATCCAGCTATGGCTGGTGTCTACAGACACACTTGGCATAGTCACCACACTTTCCCGTTCCATGCCACCACCCGCCAACTGTCCCTTATCTATGGCCACTGGTGATGGGGTATGTGTGGGCATTGTGACTGTGTGTGGAGATGGGGTGGAAAAAAGTGGGATGCTAACCAATAGCACAGATTCAGCCCCTGACAACCCTGCCTGTCCCTCACTATGACTATCATCATTGTCAGAGTCTGCAGAGACACTGACATCAGTTTTCCCACGGGAGTGACCCCGACCCACATCGCCACCTGTAAGGGGAAGACAGTATATGTAAATTAATACCTGTATGTTATGATTTACTTTCACACACACACACACACACACACACACACACACACACACACACACACACACACACACATGTGTGCACACGCGCACACACTTACAGGTGAAGTGGCATAGACAGATTACACAGACCTCACATTACCCAGCAGTTGACATGCATGACACATGGCACTCAACATCATGCATTGCAACCATTCTTAATCCCTGTTACTAACAATATACATCTCTGGGATACAGGAGTCATGTTAGTAGGTGAGGTTCTTCCCCTGGAACACAACACACCCATGTACACATTATTGCGGTGCACCTGTATAGCACTCTGGCATCTACTGTAGACCATACCTCACAACTGTAGAAATCATTGCTGAATGCATAGATGTCTGGCAGTTCTGCTTGCTCTGTTACTCACAGCCCCTATGTGTTTGTCTGACACATAACTGGGATGATATGAGGACTGATGTCACTAATTACTGACTAACATTTGATTTGCAGATCTCATCATCGCAGTGCATGTATATGCAATAAAATCCAGTCACACCAGCGACCTTCAAAGCTTAATGTGGATATGAGGAGTGTACACACACCTGTTGACATGCCAGCCTCTTCTACAATATCAAATGGTACTGCATTTGAAAACATTACAAACACCTAATATGTGACATATGACCTGTGCAATCCAATCAAGAATCAAACAAATGTGTCAGTTGTGAGGATACTGAATGAGATGCATACAATATGGGGGCTGCATAAGTGTGAACACCCTTAAACCAATGGTTTGTTGAAGCACCTGTTAAGTGAACTATAGCAGTCACTATTCCTGGTAAGGGATATACTAGCATGGCACATCTTGACTTGATATTATTTGGTTTGTCTTCCCTACAAAGGTCCCCAACTCTGCCAGATTGCAAGGCCAGCTCATGTGCACAGCCCTTGGGGGTCACACAGGGGCTTTACTATTGCTTTTGGGTCTGGGTTATGTCTGGCCCAATTCTTAACCTTGAATGTGTTCAGATACAGCCATTCTTAGTTAGCTATGAGTGCATGCTTCAGTTCACTGTTGTGTTTGAAGCCGAAACCCCTCCCCATCCTCAGCCTTATTGCAGATGTTTGACAACAGTGGGCCACATGTAAGTGTTATTTTGCAGTGTTACAAATCCCCTCCACCATGTCTGCAGGCCTAGTTCCAGCTAATTTACAGCAACCCTGAGGGTGTACACTGGCACCAGCAAGCTTCAAGTTGGGGATGGTGGCCCTGAGGTGAAGTGAGGTGTTGCTTGTGCACCACATATATCTTTATGAATACTGTCTGTATGTTTGAACATTGGTGTTATGACACCATTACACATTTCAACACATGCCTTTGGGAGATTTGATGTTATGCTTTTCCTACCTGTACACAGCCCTGGATGGTGTTTCTTGTGAAGAGAATCTTCTGTCTACTTACCCTACCCCATAGGCCACTCTTATGCAGAATCCAGGCAATTGTTGCCACTGGTACTACACAGGCAGTACTTGCTAGACATTCCTGGAACTCCTCCAGTGTTGCTGCATGTCTCCTGGCAGTCTCCTTGACCAGTTTTTTTACACATTTTGTCATGTGTTTTGGATGGGCACCTGGTTCCTTTCAACATCACTGTTGTCCCATATTTAATACACTTCTAGAACACTGCCTGCACTGTTTTCCGTGGTATATGCAATGATGAGGTAATGAGTTTTTCCCTACTCCTGACTACTACAGTTCAGATATGGGATCCCTTTGAAGCTTTGTAAGATGTGTGCAAGCCATTGCTGCTTTTGTTGCAGGCAATTGAGGAAATGTCATGAACATACTTCTTGGACAGCCGACCATTACTTGGTGTGACATTAAGGCCCTGTACTTGATGTCAGGTGTGTACTCAAGTAGAGTGAATGCTGTCAGTGCATCACAAGCTCCCTCCACAATATGTTATTTTGAGTGTGTGCACACATATGCATCTAGTGTTTTGTAAGGTGTGTATACCCCATATTTGTTGCACTAACATATAATGCTATTTCACACATTAATTGTTAATGTTAGGATCAGATTGCAGGTTGTAAAAGGTGTGGAATGTGTTATTGTGGTCTGTCGTTGTATATATCAGGAACAGTTGCCATCTTAATAGGTGTGTGTACACTGCTGTATCCACTGTATAAGGGTAATGCTTCATACATGTCCCTACTGTAGCCCATTTATCCCACCATTTTGTTTGTCTCTGTCCACACATCTTGCACTGACAGGTTGTGAGGTATACTGCAGGAATCTTGCATACCCCTCAGATATCACACCATGGTGACCACTGTGGTGCAGTGCAGTTAACACCAACAAAACTGAACATGTACATTGTGCATTATGGGTAGGTGTGATAAATGTGTGCATGGCAAATAGTATGGGCTTAACATGGCCAGTGTATTGGCAAACTTCAACAAAACAGTTCCATACTCACCAGCTACAGGCTGCTGTATCAGTTGTATACCATAGGGACCTAAATAGTCGTGGGAGAGAGGTAATGTCAGTAGCCACTGATGTGGCCTTGGTACAGGATGGAAGTAGCATTTCAGCACATTAACAGTACAACCCCCAATACTACAAAATGTGCTGGCAATCACCATAGATGTGCACGTCTGAGCATTACTAAACACCAGCAAGACTTACTATCTCATCTGACATATGCATGTAGATAGTATACAGATAGAAATGGATAAGCAATGGTGTTCTAGTAATGTGCACTGGGGCCTTACCTGCACGCTTCTGGTCCAGTGTGTGGGTGCAACCCACCTCCACAATGCTTTCCTCAGCTTTATGGCTTGTGCATTGGGCAGGTGCCCCAAGGTTGGTGAAGAGCTCCTCGGTGGGTGTCAGTGGGGGCTGGATGGCTGGGTGCCTACCTGTGGATAGCCGGTCCCTCACTACAGCAGCAGCCTATTGACGGGCAAGGTGGATGAGGTCAGTGGCCAGATGACACACCTGCTCTAAGTTCTGCTGTGCAGGCTGGCATCATTTACCCTGTGAATGAGATCATATCACAGGGCAGTCCTCTCCCGCACATCTTGTGCTCTCCGTCCAAATAACAGGGCATAATGTTCAATCACATATTGGGTGATGATGTCAGTTTCCTCAGCAGAGAATGCCAACAGACGTAAACAGGAAAGAAGGTCACAGTTCCTCATACGATTGTCAAATTGCACATCAACAGTGGATATTACATTCAAATAATCCAAACAACACAATAACCCTCTAATCTATCATGGCTATAGCAGATTGCATTACACTCCTGTCCCTGAGCTATCTTATCTCCCCAATGTTGGAAACTTAATTGCATAATCCACTATTCTCCACTCATTTCTGTGTAGAAGGATGACAGTGGCCATCTTCCATGTGGATGGTGTATGGATGGTGGCAGGTCTGTGTTTGACTGTGGTGTGTGATGAAGCTGTTAGCACATGCCTGAGTTCATGTAGGAGGCAGACAGTGATGTTATTATGCCACATGGAGATTTGCTGTTGTTGCCATCAGTAGGCAATATGTACATGCTCAGAATTGCTAAGGGGAGGAGTGTGGTTGATGTGCATACCCCCCTATACAACTGGGGTGGATAGGGTGACAATATTCCCCACCTAACCTGTCTGATGCAGGTTGCCTATATCCATGGCATGTGTGTATGAGTTGTGCTTTACCCCCAGTAGAGGGTGAATTGTGTTGTTGCCTCTGAGACTGACATATGTGGAAACACTGTTGCAATTGTCCTTGGTGGTGTGGATATGTCTGATTTGTAGTCATAGTCAGCCTTACAGGAAGTCACCTGTGAATTACATGCTTGCTAAGATAGAGGTGGACATGCTTCCAAGTTGCTGCCTGCACATATGTGTCCCTGTACAGCCAATATAGCAACCTATTATGGGGTTTGTGTATTGTGGCTGTCCAGCAAAGGTGATTACTCTTCCTTGGTGGAAGCTGGTTATACAGGTCAGGTACTGTTGAGTCCATATAGCTACAGTGGATATAAAGTGTACACACCCCTGTTACAATGCCTGGTATTTGTGCAATTGAAACATGACACCACAATAACTCATTTCAAAACAATTTTCACCTTTAATGTGACCTATAGCCTGTACAATTCAATTGAAATTATAACAATCTGGTCTGTCAAAACATATGGAAATAATAATCAGTACAATAAGCCAGTTGAATGAGTGTGCACACTCTTAAACTGATATGTTGTGTATGCACCCGTTGAGATGGTTACAGCGTTAATTTGTCTTGGTTTGGACTCTAACATCGTGGCACATCTTCACTTAGCAATAGTTACTCACCTTCCTAGAAACACCTTTGTTTTTTTTTTCAATGGAATTGTACAGGTTAGGGGTCACATTCAAGATGAGAAACATTTTGAAATGATTTCCTGGGGTCTCATAGTCATACACCACACAAACCTGGCATTCCAAGTGGGGTGTGTACACTTGTGATATCCACTGTATATAGATGTTGATATAGCTGTTATTGGTAGGCAAGGACAGAGGGTCATAACACAGTTGGACACTTCTCTGATTACTACCAGATAATCATGCCTACTCCAGTATCCATATCAGTGTCAGGGCAATGCAACAACCAATAGCTGCACACATTTTTGTCTGTCGTATGCACTGACACTACTATTACACACATGTGCAACATGCACAACCTATGTATCTGACTGCTTGAAACCCATGTTATTAATTTTGTGCCTTTCAGCTGAACATACGCATACATACATGTGCTCAGGGGATACCTGGTATACATTTCTATTCTATGTTAGTATGGCACACTGTATTTAGAGTCTTGCTGCTCTATCATATTTCTCAACTTGTTATAGCAGGACATCTGGACAATGGCACACATAAATGGGTGGCAAAAGGGACATCAGTATTGATACTGCATTAATATTACTTACTAAACATTACTAAACCTCTGTACAAAATATGCTGTCCTACATTATCTAACCTCTTACGTAACCTATGTAATATTGTCTATCTGAAGCTTTTCTCCCCAGGCCTCCACTGAAAATGGACATGTATCCAGTCAGATTATCCCAGTAAACAAATGTAAAATAAATAAATAAATAAATAAATAATATAGTTGCACCACACATTAGTAAGTTGTTTGCGCAGTAGGCTTTGACATCACTGTGATAACCTGGAAGTTGTTCAACAGTCATAAGTAGGCTATTATGTTACATTGTCATTGCTCACAGGCTTGCCATTGGTTTGGCTGACATAACACAGGTGTATGTGTATGTGATTACAGATATCAGTCACAAATGTGCTTATTGTCCAGCAGAACACTGTACAGTTGAATGTTATTAATTCAATATATCACATGCAGTTCAACATACATGTCTGCAACAGTAGTTTACTATACATGTGCCCTATATAAGTCTCTTAGATTTACAAGAAAACATGTATCATACTCATATTCACAAGTAACATATGGATATGGGCAACATCCCATTAACTAGCCTAGCAGTGGCACAGTCACAGCTGTTTGAAAGACACCCCAGTGGTTGTCATATGTGAGCTGTCCTTTCCCAGGGGTGAATCAGGCTCCTGATCTGTTATCCTACCTCGCAACCTCTTAGAGCATCACATCTGGACAAAGCCTAAAATGATGGGGGATAAATAGGTACAGACTTTAAATATTGTTGTTACAAACTTAGGAACTTTGTAGAATAATACATTTTGCATTACCATGAATATTCTTAAGGATGCGGAGTCTTAAACTCAAGTGTTTGTCATTACTTGATGACTTCAGTCCTCAGCTATTTTAAAGAAAATTATAGATTTCAGGAGGAACAAACAAACAACTATGATGTGAAAATCTGGGCATTCTGAGAAGCTCTGTACAGTTGAGAGGTATGGCTGTGATCTCTCCCACTGCAGAGAGGGCCAGAACCTATGGCCATAGCAGCTGTTCAGCAGGACATTAGTACAGCAAGTCTTGTTGGGACATATATTCTTCCATATCATATTTCCCATTATTACAGACCAAATACTACATTCAATTACATGCTTACATGTTCCACTTACCGTTTTTTTCCTTCTCTTTTCCAGTTTATGTTTTATTTGTTTTTTCTCTCTCTCTCTCTCTCTCTCTCTCTCTCTCTCTGTGCACTACAGGGATAGAACTGGTTACTATAGGTGGCAGCATGGCTTTTGCAGGTGATGCTCATGACCAGGTGATGGCCTGTGCAGCTACTGGTGTTCCCCACTTGCTAATTACAAGCAGATTAGCTGTGTAGTTCTTCCAATAGCCAATAATTGAGTACTCCATGTGGGCATTGGCCCTTTCTCTTACTTGTGAGGGAGACATCCTGGAGTTGTATGAGCTAATACCTCTTACAATAAGACTTGTGGACACAAGCCAACTAAATGGTGGAGAAGGTTCAAGACTTAGGGGCAGAATGTGTGTATTGCTGTTATATGTTTGGAATACTGATAGTTTAACAGGATTTGTCTGAACATGTTACTACTGCATGGGCTTCAGTCTGACAAAGTTCTGTCTCTGCATAGCTCTCAACTGTAGGGCTATCCACATAATTGCCACAGGCTAGCCTATTATGTTTGGTCTGTTCCCCAGACAGGTGTTGTCCTTGGCAAATCAGTAGCATACTCTGGTGATTACAATCTGTAAATGCTAACATCCATTTGCTTTTCTGACTTTATATCCCTCAGAGAATATATCTTATAACAAACCCTTTAACACCAGCAACCTTTTCAGTGTATAACAGCAATATTTCAACTATAACTCTGTATTTGGGTCTCTGTCAAACAATTATGTCAGGCTTTGTCCAGAAGTCATACAGGAGGAGGATGATAGGTATAATGGTCTATCATTATTTTGAGCTGTCATTCCTGCTGAAGGGAAAAGCTGGAAAACATGTTTAGTCTGTATATTCAAGAGGTTGGTGAATAGAGAATGCTCTTATATGCCCATGTAACATATTTTATGTGGGGGGGAAGTAACATGTATTTTAAGATTAGGCTGTTAGAACATGTGAGACATATTACTGATAAGAAAGATGACAGTTCTTTAGCCGTATATTTGAATAAATCTCGCCATGGGGACAGCAGTGTTTCAAGGTACTGTTTTGAAAAAAGTCTGTTCCTCAGTTTGATTAAACATTCATAAAAGGACAATTGTTATGTACAGACTCAATGTGTAATATTACATGTGATACTTCATCCTGCAGGGGTTAAATGAGGAGTGTAATTGGAGGCTGTGTGTTTAATTATGTAATTAAGTGTTCATTGCTTCTTGTGATTAAGGCAAGTATTTCTTGTAATGTTCTACTCTTTGAAGGCTTTGGCCAAGACATCAGAGTATAATATAAATGTGTGAATTACTGGCTGGTTGCATTTGTCTTTGCTATGTTAAATAATTTTAGTTGTTTTCCTAAGAGGTTGTTGTATATCTGGCCATTGTGTATGGCCTATCGTGATTTTGTAGCAGTGTACTTTTCACTTATTTATTTGAACTGTGGAAGGGGAATTTTGAAACATGCATGCAACTCTCTCTCTCTCTCTCTCTGTATATATATGGTTCTACCTGACATGGTCGACAGCTCATATGACTGAAAGCTCACATGGTCGACAGTTCATTTGATCGACATGAATTTTAGGTGGGGGGCTTCACCCCCCACACCCCCCCTAACTATATATATCAACTCCAAGGTCGCACACCATTGGGGAGGGGGGCAAATTCATGTCGATCAAATGAACTGTCGACCATGTGAGCTTTCAGTCATATGAGCTGTCAACCATGTCAGGTCGAACCATATATATATATATATTTATACACATGTATGTATATATATATATATATATATATATATATATATATATATATATTTATACACATGTATGTATATATATATATATATATATATATATATATACATGTATGTATATATATATATATATATATATATATATATATATATATATATATATATATATATAGGTTCATATGTTGGTACTAGGCTATCGGCACAAGAGCCTATACAAGTCTAGCCATAACAACTCCCTGGCTATTTCTTCCCAGAATATTTAGTTCCCTGGACCCATGTCTAGCAGGGTGACTGATGTGATCCCCGGGGTGAATTTCCTATCTCCCATCCAATTGTCAAGGTTCCTTTTGAAGAGGGCCAAAGAGGCACTCTGCTTGACATGTATGGGCAGTCTATTCCAGAGTCTGGGGAGTCTCTGGGTCAGGAACCTATCCCACCAGCATGTTTTGTTTATTGTAATGACAAGGTTTAGAACCTTGGAGCATGTGACTCTGAGGGATTGGGATTTCTTTAAGTGTAGCATGTCCAACAGGTCTGGATTTGACATAGTCTTGAATGTTAAGCAGAAATCACCTCTGAGTAGACGATATACGACAGAGTATAGCTGATGGTTTTTAGATAGTCAGCATAGGGCATCTGCTTTAGGCCTGTGATTCTTTTAGTGAGGTATTTCTGTGCCTTTTCAGTTGTTGCAGATGTCTTGAGAGGTACATACCAAATGGGGTGTTGTATTCTATAATGGGTCTAATGAGGGATGAGTACAGTGGGGCAATGACCTCCTTTTTTTTTTGGATGAAAAGCCCTTAGTGATGAGGTGTGCCATATAGAAGGATTTCCTGACTGTTGTGGTGATGTGGTTATCGAAGGTGAGACCACTGTCCACCTGTGTCCCTAAGTCTCTTATTACACTTTTGGTGTTTAGTGTACTGCCACCTATGTGGTAATTTACGGGTATGTGTATTTTCCCAAAGGGGATAACTATACATTTCTTGGCATTGAGCTTGATCCCATGGCACTGGCACCAAGCATCTGTTTCTGTAAGGCCTTTTTGTAGATTATCCACATCAGATATACATATATATATATATATATATATATATATATATATATATATATATATATGCATATATGTGTGTGTGTGTGTGTGTGTGTGTGTGTGTGTGTGTGTGTGCATATATATATATATATATATATATATATATATATATACATATAAATATATAAATATATATATATATATATATATATATATATATATATATATATATATATATATATATATATATATTCGTATGGAGAAGTCAGCGTCCCTGCTGAATGGTACTGCACCAAAAGGAACACAAAGTAATGAAGCAACGTAGTGTAGTACCAAAACACGGAGGAGCAAACGATTATCCAAAAAGGTGCTGAGAACGAAACAAAGCACAATGGCAACTCTGAAATGTGCAAAAACTTTTAATGGAAATAAAAGATGAGCGCTTTCGCGTGGTCCATCCACGCTTCATCAGATAATTTATCAGATGGAAACTTAGAATTTATATACATCCGCTAAAGCGCGGGAAGACCTTCTCATTATTCAATTAACATAAAATCAATGATCTATATTTAAAAAGACATAATACAAAGTATATTTTTAAAACACACGGTATTACTACATTTCTTATCTGACAATAAGTAAAATACGAGTAAATAAAAAACGAAACTAATATCAAGTAAAAATCCTATTGTTAATAAAACATACTTGATATAAGAAGTGTATTATAAACATTAAAGTTGTGCTATGTACAACTAATTCATCTATACAGCTAATAACTTCATTAAATAAGTCATAACATATATCACTAGATGTTACTAAAGTGTATGTAAGACATTAAAACGTAGCATGTCTGAGAAATAGCTGAGGGAATGTACTTGTTTCATAAAAACACTGTAATAAAATGCAAGTTGGTAAATATGTAATAAAGTTGATGACGGACTGTGAATGTCTGCATAGCACCTAAGATGCAGGCTATGGTGCAACATAATGAAAAGGGTATAAGTCAGAAAATATATATATATGTAAATACAAATAAACTGAGTTAAAAGTCAATGGTATGTCCAAAATGGAAAAATGTGTTCAAACCACTAAAGGCATAACTTGTGTATGGACATATAAAATGTATATAAAGTATGCTAGAGAATTCATTGTATGACCATCATAAATGTGACACAACTAAATAAGTTGAATAATGTGTATGAAAACCATGTATTCACTTCTTAGATATTAATACCGGTTAGACTGAAACATGGACGTTAATCCCTGGTTCTATGTGTGCACCCAATTTCAATATCCAATTAAGCTCCATAAGTGCCAAATGATTCTCTTGGTCTCCTCCTCTCTGATCCTGTTTTACTACTTGTAAAACTCTAAAGTTAAATGAGTGAGTGGGAAACTCCATAATGTGCCTGGCCAAAGCGTTGGTCTCTACAACTTTACGTATATCATACAAATGATTATAAATGCGTTCCTGTAGCTTTCTTTTTGTTAATCCTACATAGAAAGCTTCGCATTTGGTGCAGGTGGCAAGGTATATCAAATTGCAGTATTGCATGTAGCTCGAAAATGTGGCCTGAAAACATAATCAGTGTTGGGATGTTTGAAGTCCTGTATTTTGGTTATATATTTGCATCTATTGCAGTTATAACAGGGATATGTACCAAAATCCTTAATTTGAGTGCTGTTAGTTAGAGTACTTTCCTCATCTATCTTGATGTGTAAGTCTCCACATAAAATTCTTTTAAGGTTCCTGCTGTTCTTGTAGGTGAACCTAGGTTGTTTACTTACAATATCTCTAGTATGAGAGTCAATTGTTAAAATGTGCCAGTTATTATAAATGATCTGCTGTATCTTTTTTATGTCACTAGTATAAGTAATAATGTAATTAATATAGTTATCTGTAGCATTTCTCTCTGGTGGGTATTATAATGATATTTCAGGTGTTTCAAATCTCTATTCTCCTGTTCTATATGCATAGTATCACCCAGGACCTCCACTTTTATGTCACTAACCATAGAAGGATTGTAGCCTCTGTTGATAAATAACTCCTCAAGGCAATCCGCTTCTTTTGTTAAGTCTTCAATTCTGCTGCATGATCTCTGAATCCTTATGAACTGACTCTTAACTATGCCTTGAAAAGTATGTCGGGGATGCATACTATCAAAGCATAGTATTGAATTTTTCCATGTAGGCTTTCTATATAGGGTTGAGTCTATTATACCCCATTAGTAAATCTGAGGGTAACATCTAGGAAGTTAATTTCTTTGTTGGAAGTTTCTTGGGTGAAACGAGAAACGTGGTAGTGGTGTTTAAATGTTGCAAGAATGTGTCGAATAATTCAAGAACCTTCCCAAATGATAATAATGTCGCCACAAAACGCCTATAGAATTTAATGTATTTGAAGTTCTCATGTGTGAAAAGATGTAATTTCTCCCACCATAGAACTACCAAGTTTGCATAGGTGTTTGCGCAGGGGGTGCCCATGGCTACCCCCCACTTTTGCAAAAAACAAGAACTACCAAACATGAATGCATTATTAAATAATACTATCTCCAAGAGCTGACCTATTAATATGATTCTATCATTAGAAAAACTAGTCTCTTTGGATAACAATTCATTGATGTATTCCATACCAATGTCATTTGGTATTGAAGTGAATAAATCCTTAACATCCAAAGTTATGAATAAATATGATTGATGATTATCTAATGTTAGCTTTTTGATATCATTAAGTAGGTCATAGGTGTCTTTAAGTATGGTGGAAAACTGATTCACTACAGGTCTCAGGATGTCTTCTATTAGCTTGGAGACATGTGCTGTTATCCAGTTGTCCCCTGAAACAATGGGTCTGAGGGGGACAGGATATATGCCCTTGTGCACTTTGGGTATCCCTTTGATAATCGGGGTGGTGGGGTGTTCTATGTGTAGGAATTCAAAAGTTTCCTGGCTAATTTGGCGACACATGAGAAGGTCATAAAGAACATCTTTAGCAGTTTTTACAATTTGTGCTACTTCCTTAGATGTAATGGGGGTATATGTATCAGCCACTGATAACATATTCGACATGCTAGTGATGTATTCCTGCCTATTCAGGAGAACTACTCCCCCTCCCTTGTCAGCTGGTTTTATGACAATACGAGTGTTCTGTTTAAGTGCACTGAGGGCACGATTTTCTGCTGGTGTTAGGTTATAAAATCTACCTTTCTTGTTTACTTTACTAAACATCAAATAATATTGACTTTCACAAGCCTTGAGAAAACACTCAATGTGAGGAGGCATGGCAGGGATAAATGTGCTTCTTGTTCTATAAAATGTATGCCCCTGATCATAAACAGTGTTATCGTTAAATAACAATTTTAAGCACAACTTTCTAGAGAACAACCTGAGATCAAGGAGCGTGTCAGTTAATGTTGCCGGAGTAGCCGGAATAAAGCTGAGACCTCTATTTAAAACGTGGATGCTAGTATCATCCAAAGCAAAGCTGGAAAGATTAAATAACAAATCAAGAATCAGTTCTTTTTCCTTCTGTTGTAGCCGGGTTGTTCCGCTGAGTACTTCCTCTTGCGGGAGTCCCTGCTATGAGATCGCCCCCTGGTCGGATGTAAGAGAGGTCGTTTCTGATAGGGTAAAAAAGTAGCAGAGGAAGGTAAGGCATTTGATATGTTCTTAGAAATAGCTCCAGTAGCTGCCGGAGGTGCCTAATGAAAAAAAGCTTCCTGGTTAGGAGGAGGCGTGTCAACAAAATTGGTTTCAGTGCGGCTAATCTCAGACTGGGTGGTTACACCCATCTCTCTATTCACCATAGATATGGGTATCTGTGGTAACGATGGTATGACAATATTAGTTGCAGCAGGTCTCTTAGGCTGTGAAGTGGAAGCCGTTTCTGGCTGTGACATTGAATTTAAATTTGGAGAAGACTGATGCCTCGGCTAAACAAACACTTGGCCTTTTTGAAAATCTTGATAGTCACGTAACAGCTTTTTTGTTTAGTAATTCTCAGCCTGTCACTGAAGAGATTTATTTGTGAAAAATGTGATTGATTTTATCAATGCAATACTCTGAGGTGAACCGTTCTAACAACTGTTTATATAAATGATCGGTCCTGTTCCTCAATTCAGTTTCAAGTGGCAGAAAATAATTGAGCATTAATTTAGCATAATTGAACCCCAACTCTGTGTTCAAGTCTTGCCACCGCTTGAGGAGTTCAGGGTGTGAGTCCCCATAAGTGGGCATACAGAACACCCGCATGCCCCTGGGGACTACTCTGAAATGGATACAAGCTTCTAGATGTAGCCTTTGCCAGGCATACCTCTGCAGTTGGTATAAATTATCTTCTAAGGTCTTTAACAGAGGATAAAAATCTGAGATTCTCACCGTTCGTGTTGAGACTTGTATGCCCAGCTTCTCCTGTAAGGTCCAGAGACAATAAAGGGTTGCTGTGAAGGTGTATAAGACCATCCCACAATGAAGAGGTGTCCCTCGGCTCCGGATCCGAACCGGTGGTAGGCTCCATGGTGTGCTGGAAATGCTGACCAAAAAGTAGAAGCACAAGCGTATGGAGAAGTCAGCGTCCCTGCTGAATGGTACTGCACCAAAAGGAACACAAAGTAATGAAGCAACGTAGTGTAGTACCAAAACACGGAGGAGCAAACGATTATCCAAAAAGGTGCTGAGAACGAAACAAAGCACAATGGCAACTCTGAAATGTGCAAAAACTTTTAATGGAAATAAAAGATGAGCGCTTTCGCGTGGTCCATCCACGCTTCATCAGATAATTTATTAGATGGAAACTTAGAATTTATATACATCCGCTAAAGCGCGGGAAGACCTTCTCATTATTCAATTAACATAAAATCAATGATCTATATTTAAAAAGACATAATACAAAGTATATTTTTAAGACACACGGTATTACTACATTTCTTATCTGACAATAAGTAAAATACGAGTAAATAAAAAACGAAACTAATATCAAGTAAAAATCCTATTGTTAATAAAACATACTTGATATTAGAAGTGTATTATAAACATTAAAGTTGTGCTATGTACAACTAATTCATCTATACAGCTAATAACTTCATTAAATAAATCATAACATATATCACTAGATGTTACTAAAGTGTATGTAAGACATTAAAACGTAGCATGTCTGAGAAATAGCTGAGGGAATGTACTTGTTTCATAAAAACACTGTAATAAAATGCAAGTTGGTAAATATGTAATAAAGTTGATGACGGACTGTGAATGTCTGCATAGCACCTAAGATGCAGGCTATGGTGCAACATAATGAAAAGGGTATAAGTCAGAAAATATATATATATGTAAATACAAATAAACTGAGTTAAAAGTCAATGGTATGTCCAAAATGAAAAAATGTGTTCAAACCACTAAATGCATAACTTGTGTATGGACATATAAAAATGTATATAAAGTATGCTAGAGAATTCATTGTATGACCATCATAAAATGTGACACAACTAAATAAGTTGAATAATGTGTATGAAAACCATGTATTCACTTCTTAGATATTAATACCGGTTAGACGGAAACATGGACGTTAATCCCTGGTTCTATGTGTGCACCCAATTTCAATATCCAATTAAGCTCCATAAGTGCCAAATGATTCTCTTGGTCTCCTCCTCTCTGATCCTGTTTTACTACTTGTAAAACTCTAAAGTTAAATGAGTGAGTGGGAAACTTCATAATGTGCCTGGCCAAAGCGTTGGTCTCTACAACTTTACGTATATCATACAAATGATTATAAATGCGTTCCTGTAGCTTTCTTTTTGTTAATCCTACATAGAAAGCTTCGCATTTGGTGCAGGTGGCAAGGTATATCAAATTGCGAGTATTGCATGTAGCTCGAAAATGTGGCCTGAAAACATAATCAGTGTTGGGATGTTTGAAGTCCTGTATTTTGGTTATATATTTGCATCTATTGCAGTTATAACAGGGATATGTACCAAAATCCTTAATTTGAGTGCTGTTAGTTAGAGTACTTTCCTCATCTATCTTGATGTGTAAGTCTCCACATAAAATTCTTTTAAGGTTCCTGCTGTTCTTGTAGGTGAACCTAGGTTGTTTACTTACAATATCTCTAGTATGAGAGTCAATGGTTAAAATGTGCCAGTTATTATAAATGATCTGCTGTATCTTTTTTATGTCACTAGTATAAGTAATAATGTAATTAATATAGTTATCTGTAGCATTTTCTCTCTGGTGGGTATTATAATGATATTTCAGGTGTTTCAAATCTCTATTCTCCTGTTCTATATGCATAGTATCACCCAGGACCTCCACTTTTATGTCACTAACCATAGAAGGATTGTAGCCTCTGTTGATAAATAACTCCTCAAGGCAATCCGCTTCTTTTGTTAAGTCTTCAATTCTGCTGCATGATCTCTGAATCCTTATGAACTGACTCTTAACTATGCCTTGAAAAGTATGTCGGGGATGCATACTATCAAAGCATAGTATTGAATTTTTCCATGTAGGCTTTCTATATAGGGTTGAGTCTATTATACCCCCATTAGTAAATCTGAGGGTAACATCTAGGAAGTTAATTTCTTTGTTGGAAGTTTCTTGGGTGAAACGTAGAAACGTGGTAGTGGTGTTTAAATGTTGCAAGAATGTGTGAATAATTCCGAAGAACCTTCCCAAATGATAATAATGTCGTCCACAAAACGCCTATAGAATTTAATGTATTTGAAGTTCTCATGTGTGAAAAGATGTAATTTCTCCCACCATAGAACTACCAAGTTTGCATAGGTGTTTGAGGGGGTGCCCATGGCTACCCCCCACTTTTGCAAAAAACAAGAACTACCAAACATGAATGCATTATTAAATAATACTATCTCCAAGAGCTGACCTATTAATATGATTCTATCATTAGAAAAACTAGTCTCTTTGGATAACAATTTATTGATGTATTCCATACCAATGTCATTTGGTATTGAAGTGAATAAATCCTTAACATCCAAAGTTATGAATAAATATGATTGATGATTATCTAATGTTAGCTTTTTGATATCATTAAGTAGGTCATAGGTGTCTTTAAGTATGGTGGAAAACTGATTCACTACAGGTCTCAGGATGTCTTCTATTAGCTTGGAGACATGTGCTGTTATCCAGTTGTCCCCTGAAACAATGGGTCTGAGGGGGACAGGATATATGCCCTTGTGCACTTTGGGTATCCCTTTGATAATCGGGGTGGTGGGGTGTTCTATGTGTAGGAATTCAAAAGTTTCCTGGCTAATTTGGCGACACATGAGAAGGTCATAAAGAACATCTTTAGCAGTTTTTACAATTTGTGCTACTTCCTTAGATGTAATGGGGGTATATGTATCAGCCACTGATAACATATTCGACATGCTAGTGATGTATTCCTGCCTATTCAGGAGAACTACTCCCCCTCCCTTGTCAGCTGGTTTTATGACAATACGAGTGTTCTGTTTAAGTGCACTGAGGGCACGATTTTCTGCTGGTGTTAGGTTATAAAATCTACCTTTCTTGTTTACTTTACTAAACATCAAATAATATTGACTTTCACAAGCCTTGAGAAAACACTCAATGTGAGGAGGCATGGCAGGGATAAATGTGCTTCTTGTTCTATAAAATGTATGCCCCTGATCATAAACAGTGTTATCGTTAAATAACAATTTTAAGCACAACTTTCTAGAGAACAACCTGAGA
Organism: Protopterus annectens; assembly: GCF_019279795.1. Lineage (NCBI taxonomy): Eukaryota > Metazoa > Chordata > Ceratodontiformes > Protopteridae > Protopterus > Protopterus annectens. Next base: position 1,955,059,888 of record NC_056741.1, on the reverse strand, counting down.
TCAAGGAGCATGTCAGTTAATGTTGCCGGAGTAGCCGGAATAAAGCTGAGACCTCTATTTAAATCGTGGATGCTAGTATCATCCAAAGCAAAGCTGGAAAGATTAAATAACAAATCAAGAATCAGTTCTTTTTCCTTCTGTTGTAGCCGGGTTGTTCCGCTGAGTACTTCCTCTTGCGGGAGTCCCTGCTATGAGATCGCCCCCTGGTCGGATGTAAGAGAGGTCGTTTCTGATAGGGTAAAAAAGTAGCAGAGGAAGGTAAGGCATTCGATATGTTCTTAGAAATAGCTCCAGTAGCTGCCGGAGGTGCCTAATGAAAAAAAGCTTCCTGGTTAGGAGGAGGCGTGTCAACAAAATTGGTTTCAGTGCGGCTAATCTCAGACTGGGTGGTTACACCCATCTCTCTATTCACCATAGATATGGGTATCTGTGGTAACGATGGTATGACAATATTAGTTGCAGCAGGTCTCTTAGGCTGTGAAGTGGAAGCCGTTTCTGGCTGTGACATTGAATTTAAATTTGGAGAAGACTGATGCCTCGGCTAAACAAACACTTGGCCTTTTTGGAAATCATGATAGTCACGTAACAGCTTTTTTTGTTTAGTAATTCTCAGCCTGTCACTGAAGAGATTTATTTGTGAAAAAATGTGATTGATTTTATCAATGCAATACTCTGAGGTGAACCGTTCTAACAACTGTTTATATAAATGATCGGTCCTGTTCCTCAATTCAGTTTCAAGTGGCAGAAAATAATTGAGCATTAATTTAGCATAATTGAACCCCAACTCTGTGTTCAAGTCTTGCCACCGCTTGAGGAGTTCAGGGTGTGAGTCCCGATAAGTGGGCATACAGAACACCCGCATGCCCCTAGGGACTACTCTGAAATGGATACAAGCTTCTAGATGTAGCCTTTGCCAGGCATACCTCTGCAGTTGGTATAAATTATCTTCTAAGGTCTTTAACAGAGGATAAAAATCTGAGATTCTCACCGTTCGTGTTGAGACTTGTATGCCCAGCTTCTCCTGTAAGGTCCAGAGACAATAAAGGGTTGCTGTGAAGGTGTATAAGACCATCCCACAATGAAGAGGTGTCCCTCGGCTCCGGATCCGAACCGGTGGTAGGCTCCATGGTGTGCTGGAAATGCTGACCAAAAAGTAGAAGCACAAGCGTATGGAGAAGTCAGCGTCCCTGCTGAATGGTACTGCACCAAAAGGAACACAAAGTAATGAAGCAACGTAGTGTAGTACCAAAACACGGAGGAGCAAACGATTATCCAAAAAGGTGCTGAGAACGAAACAAAGCACAATGGCAACTCTGAAATGTGCAAAAACTTTTAATGGAAATAAAAGATGGCGCTTTCGCGTGGTCCATCCACGCTTCATCAGATAATTTATTAGATGGAAACTTAGAATTTATATACATCCGCTAAAGCGCGGGAAGACCTTCTCATTATTCAATTAACATAAAATCAATGATCTATATTTAAAAAGACATAATACAAAGTATATTTTTAAGACACACGGTATTACTACATTTCTTATCTGACAATAAGTAAAATACGAGTAAATAAAAAACGAAACTAATATCAAGTAAAAATCCTATTGTTAATAAAACATACTTGATATTAGAAGTGTATTATAAACATTAAAGTTGTGCTATGTACAACTAATTCATCTATACAGCTAATAACTTCATTAAATAAATCATAACATATATCACTAGATGTTACTAAAGTGTATGTAAGACATTAAAACGTAGCATGTCTGAGAAATAGCTGAGGGAATGTACTTGTTTCATAAAAACACTGTAATAAAATGCAAGTTGGTAAATATGTAATAAAGTTGATGACGGACTGTGAATGTCTGCATAGCACCTAAGATGCAGGCTATGGTGCAACATAATGAAAAGGGTATAAGTCAGAAAATATATATATATGTAAATACAAATAAACTGAGTTAAAAGTCAATGGTATGTCCAAAATGAAAAAATGTGTTCAAACCACTAAATGCATAACTTGTGTATGGACATATAAAAATGTATATAAAGTATGCTAGAGAATTCATTGTATGACCATCATAAAATGTGACACAACTAAATAAGTTGAATAATGTGTATGAAAACCATGTATTCACTTCTTAGATATTAATATCGGTTAGACGGAAACATGGACGTTAATCCCTGGTTCTATGTGTGCACCCAATTTCAATATCCAATTAAGCTCCATAAGTGCCAAATGATTCTCTTGGTCTCCTCCTCTCTGATCCTGTTTTTCTACTTGTAAAACTCTAAAGTTAAATGAGTGAGTGGGAAACTCCATAATGTGCCTGGCCAAAGCGTTGGTCTCTACAACTTTACGTATATCATACAAATGATTATAAATGCGTTCCTGTAGCTTTCTTTTTGTTAATCCTACATAGAAAGCTTCGCATTTGGTGCAGGTGGCAAGGTATATCAAATTGCGAGTATTGCATGTAGCTCGAAAATGTGGCCTGAAAACATAATCAGTGTTGGGATGTTTGAAGTCCTGTATTTTGGTTATATATTTGCATCTTTTGCAGTTATAACAGGGATATGTACCAAAATCCTTAATTTGAGTGCTGTTAGTTAGAGTACTTTCCTCATCTATCTTGATGTGTAAGTCTCCACATAAAATTCTTTTAAGGTTCCTGCTGTTCTTGTAGGTGAACCTAGGTTGTTTACTTACAATATCTCTAGTATGAGAGTCAATGGTTAAAATGTGCCAGTTATTATAAATGATCTGCTGTATCTTTTTTATGTCACTAGTATAAGTAATAATGTAATTAATATAGTTATCTGTAGCATTTTCTCTCTGGTGGGTATTATAATGATATTTCAGGTGTTTCAAATCTCTATTCTCCTGTTCTGTATGCATAGTATCACCCAGGACCTCCACTTTTATGTCACTAACCATAGAAGGATTGTAGCCTCTGTTGATAAATAACTCCTCAAGGCAATCCGCTTCTTTTGTTAAGTCTTCAATTCTGCTGCATGATCTCTGAATCCTTATGAACTGACTCTTAACTATGCCTTGAAATGTATGTCGGGGATGCATACTATCAAAGCATAGTATTGAATTTTTCCATGTAGGCTTTCTATATAGGGTTGAGTCTATTATACCCCCATTAGTAAATCTGAGGGTAACATCTAGGAAGTTAATTTCTTTGTTGGAAGTTTCTTGGGTGAAACGTAGAAACGTGGTAGTGGTGTTTAAATGTTGCAAGAATGTGTCGAATAATTCCGAAGAACCTTCCCAAATGATAATAATGTCGTCCACAAAACGCCTATAGAATTTAATGTATTTGAAGTTCTCATGTGTGAAAAGATGTAATTTCTCCCACCATAGAACTACCAAGTTTGCATAGGTGTTTGCGCAGGGGGTGCCCATGGCTACCCCCCACTTTTGCAAAAAACAAGAACTACCAAACATGAATGCATTATTAAATAATACTATCTCCAAGAGCTGACCTATTAATATGATTCTATCATTAGAAAAACTAGTCTCTTTGGATAACAATTCATTGATGTATTCCATACCAATGTCATTTGGTATTGAAGTGAATAAATCCTTAACATCCAAAGTTATGAATAAATATGATTGATGATTATCTAATGTTAGCTTTTTGATATCATTAAGTAGGTCATAGATGTCTTTAAGTATGGTGGAAAACTGATTCACTACAGGTCTCAGGATGTCTTCTATTAGCTTGGAGACATGTGCTGTTATCCAGTTGTCCCCTGAAACAATGGGTCTGAGGAGGACAGGATATATGCCCTTGTGCACTTTGGGTATCCCTTTGATAATCGGGGTGGTGGGGTGTTCTATGTGTAGGAATTCAAAAGTTTCCTGGCTAATTTGGCGACACATGAGAAGGTCATAAAGAACATCTTTAGCAGTTTTTACAATTTGTGCTACTTCCTTAGATGTAATGGGGGTATATGTATCAGCCACTGATAACATATTCGACATGCTAGTGATGTATTCCTGCCTATTCAGGAGAACTACTCCCTCCCTTGTCAGCTGGTTTTATGACAATACGAGTGTTCTGTTTAAGTGCACTGAGGGCACGATTTTCTGCTGGTGTTAGGTTATAAAATCTACCTTTCTTGTTTACTTTACTAAACATCAAATAATATTGACTTTCACAAGCCTTGAGAAAACACTCAATGTGAGGAGGCATGGCAGGGATAAATGTGCTTCTTGTTCTATAAAATGTATGCCCCTGATCATAAACAGTGTTATCGTTAAATAACAATTTTAAGCACAACTTTCTAGAGAACAACCTGAGATCAAGGAGCGTGTCAGTTAATGTTGCCGGAGTAGCCGGAATAAAGCTGAGACGTCTATTTAAAACGTGGATGCTAGTATCATCCAAAGCAAAGCTGGAAAGATTAAATAACAAATCAAGAATCAGTTCTTTTTCCTTCTGTTGTAGCCGGGTTGTTCCGCTGAGTACTTCCTCTTGCGAGAGTCCCTGCTGTGAGATCGCCCCCTGGTCAGATGTAAGAGAGGTCGTTTCTGATAGGGTAAAAAAGTAGCAGAGGAAGGTAAGGCATTTGATATGTTCTTAGAAATAGCTCCAGTAGCTGCCGGAGGTGCCTAATGAAAAAAAGCTTCCTGGTTAGGAGGAGGCGTGTCAACAAAATTGGTTTCAGTGCGGCTAATCTCAGACTGGGTGGTTACACCCATCTCTCTATTCACCATAGATATGGGTATCTGTGGTAACGATGGTATGACAATATTAGTTGCAGCAGGTCTCTTAGGCTGTGAAGTGGAAGCCGTTTCTGGCTGTGACATTGAATTTAAATTTGGAGAAGACTGATGCTTCGGCTAAACAAACACTTGGCCTTTTTGGAAATCATGATAGTCACGTAACAGCTTTTTTTGTTTAGTAATTCTCAGCCTGTCACTGAAGAGATTTATTTGTGAAAAAATGTGATTGATTTTATCAATGCAATACTCTGAGGTGAACCGTTCTAACAACTGTTTATATAAATGATCGGTCCTGTTCCTCAATTCAGTTTCAAGTGGCAGAAAATAATTGAGCATTAATTTAGCATAATTGAACCCCAACTCTGTGTTCAAGTCTTGCCACCGCTTGAGGAGTTCAGGGTGTGAGTCCCCATAAGTGGGCATACAGAACACCCGCATGCCCCTGGGGACTACTCTGAAATGGATACAAGCTTCTAGATGTAGCCTTTGCCAGGCATACCTCTGCAGTTGGTATAAATTATCTTCTAAGGTCTTTAACAGAGGATAAAAATCTGAGATTCTCACCGTTCGTGTTGAGACTTGTATGCCCAGCTTCTCCTGTAAGGTCCAGAGACAATAAAGGGTTGCTGTGAAGGTGTATAAAACCATCCCACAATGAAGAGGTGTCCCTCGGCTCCGGATCCGAACCGGTGGTAGGCTCCATGGTGTGCTGGAAATGCTGACCAAAAAGTAGAAGCACAAGCGTATGGAGAAGTCAGCGTCCCTGCTGAATGGTACTGCACCAAAAGGAACACAAAGTAATGAAGCAACGTAGTGTAGTACCAAAACACGGTGGAGCAAACGATTATCCAAAAAGGTGCTGAGAACGAAACAAAGCACAATGGCAACTCTGAAATGTGCAAAAACTTTTAATGGAAATAAAAGATGAGCACTTTCGCGTGGTCCATCCACGCTTCATCAGATAATTTATCAGATGGAAACTTAGAATTTATATACATCCGCTAAAGCGCGGGAAGACCTTCTCATTATTCAATTAACATAAAATCAATGATCTATATTTAAAAAGACATAATACAAAGTATATTTTTAAGACACACGGTATTACTACATTTCTTATCTGACAATAAGTAAAATACGAGTAAATAAAAAACGAAACTAATATCAAGTAAAAATCCTATTGTTAATAAAACATACTTGATATTAGAAGTGTATTATAAACATTAAAGTTGTGCTATGTACAACTAATTCATCTATACAGCTAATAACTTCATTAAATAAATCATAACATATATCACTAGATGTTACTAAAGTGTATGTAAGACATTAAAACGTAGCATGTCTGAGAAATAGCTGAGGGAATGTACTTGTTTCATAAAAACACTGTAATAAAATGCAAGTTGGTAAATATGTAATAAAGTTGATGACGGACTGTGAATGTCTGCATAGCACCTAAGATGCAGGCTATGGTGCAACATAATGAAAAGGGTATAAGTCAGAAAATATATATATATGTAAATACAAATAAACTGAGTTAAAAGTCAATGGTATGTCCAAAATGAAAAAATGTGTTCAAACCACTAAATGCATAACTTGTGTATGGACATATAAAAATGTATATAAAGTATGCTAGAGAATTCATTGTATGACCATCATAAAATGTGACACAACTAAATAAGTTGAATAATGTGTATGAAAACCATGTATTCACTTCTTAGATATTAATACCGGTTAGACGGAAACATGGACGTTAATCCCTGGTTCTATGTGTGCACCCAATTTCAATATCCAATTAAGCTCCATAAGTGCCAAATGATTCTCTTGGTCTCCTCATCTCTGATCCTGTTTTACTACTTGTAAAACTCTAAAGTTAAATGAGTGAGTGGGAAACTCCATAATGTGCCTGGCCAAAGCGTTGGTCTCTACAACTTTACGTATATCATACAAATGATTATAAATGCGTTCCTGTAGCTTTCTTTTTGTTAATCCTACATAGAAAGCTTCGCATTTGGTGCAGGTGGCAAGGTATATCAAATTGCGAGTATTGCATGTAGCTCGAAAATGTGGCCTGAAAACATAATCAGTGTTGGGATGTTTGAAGTCCTGTATTTTGTTATATATTTGCATCTATTGCAGTTATAACAGGGATATGTACCAAAATCCTTAATTTGAGTGCTGTTAGTTAGAGTACTTTCCTCATCTATCTTGATGTGTAAGTCTCCACATAAAATTCTTTTAAGGTTCCTGCTGTTCTTGTAGGTGAACCTAGGTTGTTTACTTACAATATCTCTAGTATGAGAGTCAATGGTTAAAATGTGCCAGTTATTATAAATGATCTGCTGTATCTTTTTTATGTCACTAGTATAAGTAATAATGTAATTAATATAGTTATCTGTAGCATTTTCTCTCTGGTGGGTATTATAATGATATTTCAGGTGTTTCAAATCTCTATTCTCCTGTTCTATATGCATAGTATCACCCAGGACCTCCACTTTTATGTCACTAACCATAGAAGGATTGTAGCCTCTGTTGATAAATAACTCCTCAAGGCAATCCGCTTCTTTTGTTAAGTCTTCAATTCTTCTGCATGATCTCTGAATCCTTATGAACTGACTCTTAACTATGCCTTGAAAAGTATGTCGGGGATGCATACTATCAAAGCATAGTATTGAATTTTTCCATGTAGGCTTTCTATATAGGGTTGAGTCTATTATACCCCCATTAGTAAATCTGAGGGTAACATCTAGGAAGTTAATTTCTTTGTTGGAAGTTTCTTGGGTGAAACGTAGAAACGTGGTAGTGGTGTTTAAATGTTGCAAGAATGTGTCGAATAATTCCGAAGAACCTTCCCAAATGATAATAATGTCGTCCACAAAACGCCTATAGAATTTAATGTATTTGAAGTTCTCATGTGTGAAAAGATGTAATTTCTCCCACCATAGAACTACCAAGTTTGCATAGGTGTTTGCGCAGGGGGTGCCCATGGCTACCCCCCACTTTTGCAAAAAACAAGAACTACCAAACATGAATGCATTATTAAATAATACTATCTCCAAGAGCTGACCTATTAATATGATTCTATCATTAGAAAAACTAGTCTCTTTGGATAACAATTCATTGATGTATTCCATACCAATGTCATTTGGTATTGAAGTGAATAAATCCTTAACATCCAAAGTTATGAATAAATATGATTGATGATTATCTAATGTTAGCTTTTTGATATCATTAAGTAGGTCATAGATGTCTTTAAATATGGTGGAAAACTGATTCACTACAGGTCTCAGGATGTCTTCTATTAGCTTGGAGACATGTGCTGTTATCCAGTTGTCCCCTGAAACAATGGGTCTGAGGGGGACAGGATATATGCCCTTGTGCACTTTGGGTATCCCTTTGATAATCGGGGTGGTGGGGTGTTCTATGTGTAGGAATTCAAAAGTTTCCTGGCTAATTTGGCGACACATGAGAAGGTCATAAAGAACATCTTTAGCAGTTTTTACAATTTGTGCTACTTCCTTAGATGTAATGGGGGTATATGTATCAGCCACTGATAACATATTCGACATGCTAGTGATGTATTCCTGCCTATTCAGGAGAACTACTCCCTCCCTTGTCAGCTGGTTTTATGACAATACGAGTGTTCTGTTTAAGTGCACTGAGGGCACGATTTTCTGCTGGTGTTAGGTTATAAAATCTACCTTTCTTGTTTACTTTACTAAACATCAAATAATATTGACTTTCACAAGCCTTGAGAAAACACTCAATGTGAGGAGGCATGGCAGGGATAAATGTGCTTCTTGTTCTATAAAATGTATGCCTCTGATCATAAACAGTGTTATCGTTAAATAACAATTTTAAGCACAACTTTCTAGAGAACAACCTGAGATCAAGGAGCGTGTCAGTTAATGTTGCCGGAGTAGCCGGAATAAAGCTGAGACCTCTATTTAAAACGTGGATGCTAGTATCATCCAAAGCAAAGCTGGAAAGATTAAATAACAAATCAAGAATCAGTTCTTTTTCCTTCTGTTGTAGCCGGGTTGTTCCGCTGAGTACTTCCTCTTGCGGGAGTCCCTGCTGTGAGATCGCCCCCTGGTCGGATGTAAGAGAGGTCGTTTCTGATAGGGTAAAAAAGTAGCAGAGGAAGGTAAGGCATTCGATATGTTCTTAGAAATAGCTCCAGTAGCTGCCGGAGGTGCCTAATGAAAAAAAGCTTCCTGGTTAGGAGGAGGCGTGTCAACAAAATTGGTTTCAGTGCGGCTAATCTCAGACTGGGTGGTTACACCCATCTCTCTATTCACCATAGATATGGGTATCTGTGGTAACGATGGTATGACAATATTAGTTGCAGCAGGTCTCTTAGGCTGTGAAGTGGAAGCCGTTTCTGGCTGTGACATTGAATTTAAATTTGGAGAAGACTGATGCTTCGGCTAAACAAACACTTGGCCTTTTTGGAAATCATGATAGTCACGTAACAGCTTTTTTTGTTTAGTAATTCTCAGCCTGTCACTGAAGAGATTTATTTGTGAAAAAATGTGATTGATTTTATCAATGCAATACTCTGAGGTGAACCGTTCTAACAACTGTTTATATAAATGATCGGTCCTGTTCCTCAATTCAGTTTCAAGTGGCAGAAAATAATTGAGCATTAATTTAGCATAATTGAACCCCAACTCTGTGTTCAAGTCTTGCCACCGCTTGAGGAGTTCAGGGTGTGAGTCCCCATAAGTGGGCATACAGAACACCCGCATGCCCCTGGGGACTACTCTGAAATGGATACAAGCTTCTAGATGTAGCCTTTGCCAGGCATACCTCTGCAGTTGGTATAAATTATCTTCTAAGGTCTTTAACAGAGGATAAAAATCTGAGATTCTCACCGTTCGTGTTGAGACTTGTATGCCCAGCTTCTCCTGTAAGGTCCAGAGACAATAAAGGGTTGCTGTGAAGGTGTATAAGACCATCCCACAATGAAGAGGTGTCCCTCGGCTCCGGATCCGAACCGGTGGTAGGCTCCATGGTGTGCTGGAAATGCTGACCAAAAAGTAGAAGCACAAGCGTATGGAGAAGTCAGCGTCCCTGCTGAATGGTACTGCACCAAAAGGAACACAAAGTAATGAAGCAACGTAGTGTAGTACCAAAACACGGAGGAGCAAACGATTATCCAAAAAGATGCTGAGAATGAAACAAAGCACAATGGCAACTCTGAAATGTGCAAAAACTTTTAATGGAAATAAAGATGAGCTGGCGTGGTCCATCCACGCTTCATCAGATAATTTATCAGATGGAAACTTAGAATTTATATACATCCGCTAAAGCTGGAAGACCTTCTCATTATTCAATTAACATAAAATCAATGATCTATATTTAAAAAGACATAATACAAAGTATATTTTTAAGACACACGGTATTACTACATTTCTTATCTGACAATAAGTAAAATACGAGTAAATAAAAAACAAAACTAATATCAAGTAAAAATCCTATTGTTAATAAAACATACTTGATATTAGAAGTGTATTATAAACATTAAAGTTGTGCTATGTACAACTAATTCATCTATACAGCTAATAACTTCATTAAATAAATCATAACATATATCACTAGATGTTACTAAAGTGTATGTAAGACATTAAAACGTAGCATGTCTGAGAAATAGCTGAGGGAATGTACTTGTTTCATAAAAACACTGTAATAAAATGCAAGTTGGTAAATATGTAATGAAGTTGATGACAGACTGTGAATGTCTGCATAGCACCTAAGATGCAGGCTATGGTGCAACATAATATATGATATATATATATTTATACATATTTGTATATATATATATATATATATATATATATATATATATATATATATATATATACATAAATATATATACACACACTTCAGTATTTATTGGTAATATATATATATTGTTATACACATATATGTATCTCCATACATATCTATCTCTTTCTATATGTATATGTTTCTTTTCAGATACATATTTTTGTGGATACCAATCCTTCCTAATTTCACAGTGTCTCTTCCCTATTGTAAACTGGCTGTAAAATAGGGTATGTTTGAGAGAACATCTGAGATGGCTTACTGGTACATTGTTTTGCCTATGGTGTATAGGGTCCTTTGTTCAAGACTTGCAAGGGATGTTTCTTTTGTTGCTAGGCAGAACAAAGACTGTTGGATACAGAGTGATTAAGACTGTTTTGAGCAGCTTTAAGTGTGTTTGCACTGGTTTGCATGACAGTAAGCAGTGCTAACATATGATGAAATGAATAGGCGCTTACACTGTGTAGGCTTTGCGTACCAGTGCACAAATCTGCTTATTATTTACATTTAAGCAATGCTTAAACCTGCTAAGCATAGCTCAGCCCTTGTAACCAGTGATCACATTCCAGTCTATTAAAATAGCAGAGTAATGACATATTTAATAAGTGTATTTAATTTTTTGTACATAACATGCTTCTATGTGCTGTCATTACAGTAGCAAAGGGTGTGACTATACTGTATGGGACACCTGGATATACATGGGTAGTACCACAATCTTTATTCTTTGTATTTGTTTTATACATGGGTAGTATCCCAGGTTACATGCAGTCACACTTGCATTTTACACCACCTACAGTGCACTGGTTTACAAAAATAGTTTAACACATATCATTAAGTATCATTGGTATCATTAAGTTAGTACTTCTAACAGTGCTTTTCCAAGTGAAAGTTGATTGCAGAGTAGTACTTAAACCATACACCCCTGCATTCAAAGCTGGTGCTCTGAGTACTGACTATCTTGTTCTTGGTGTTTGAGCTGTATGTTTTTATGTATCCTCTGTTTGATAACGATATGATATTATGATATTAACTGTAGACTACTATGTTTTTTGAACATGTCATTGAGGACTCCTGTCATGTAGTAATGGCATACCTTTCAGTTTCAGACTTCTATCTTTCAAAACATTCATCCTAATGCATAACCTATTGGCTATCTACTTTCTGTCTGTCTGTCCTCTGTACAGATGTGCAGATGTCAAGCATTGCTAAGGCCATACCACTGTGTAGGTTCCCAAATAGTATTGTGCTGTGGGCCTGGACACTGCTGCTAGTTCCAACATATGGGACATTCCTTAATGTGGGCCTTACCCCTTTTCCTTGCTTGTGTGAGGGACATTACAGAAGTGGTGGGCTACAGATTCACTTACAGTAGGTGACAATACATCACAGGACAAGACATGTGGAGACAGCCAAACAACATGGGGGACATATCCCCAGATTTGTGAACAGATTCTATGTCATCACTTATACACATGGTGGACTGGTAGATTGATAGGCTTTCTGTGGACATGTATTTATTGAATGACTTCAAGACTGACAGTGTTATGTCTCTGACATACCTCTCCACTGGCATGCTGTCCACAGACTGGCCACATGTCTGCCTGTTATGTTTTGTCTGTTCCCGAGAGAGATGGTATCCTTGGTAAATCATTTGTGGACTCTGGGGAATGCAGTCAGTAAACACTCACATCTATTTGTATTACTGACTTCATTTTCCTCATAAAGGCTATGTTACAACAGACCCAGTAACATCTGCAACTGTCTCAATGTATCACAGCAATATGTCCAATCTACCCCTGTGTTTGTGCCTCTGTCCCCAAATGATGTCAGGCTTTGTTCACATGTCAATGAGGCTCAGACGTACTTAGTATCATTATTTCTTACCTTAATTCCTGCTACCATCCCAGTGATATAGTAGACCCACAGACATGTCAGGGAAGAGGCCATAGATATGAGTCCTTTGCCTGCACATTCTGAGGTGAACTGTACCTGTGAGAGACCTGTGTATGTCTGGCCATTATTGACAGACTGTCAGGATTGTGTACACATGTCATGTGTACATGTTATTTGGGCTGTGTATGTAGGGGGTGGATGTAAGTGTTATGGCTCCTTCTTTTTCTGACTGTGCATGCTACTCCAGTTTCTGCTGATCTATTGGCTGTATGTGTTTGTAGGGGCAGACTGAGACATGTCCTGTACCAAGGTCAGGATTCAGACTACACTGAGAACTGGGACTGCATATGTAGGGCTAGTATGTGAGTGGCAAACAATGATGTATTTGTTCACACAGTCCGTATACTCTACTGTTCATTTGACTTAACAGTATGTGACTGTGACTGTGATGATATTAGTTGTGGGTATGCACTTTCACACTGGTGTCTGTTTGGCAGTGCTCTTATATCCCTGTAGTGCCTGGTATATTTGCAAATACATGTGTAATTACCCATAGCAGATTTCCTATTTTAGTTATATCTAAATATGTTAGAGTACACTGGAGGGTGTTACTACATCAACTGTATTCAGCTTATCTATGTTAATTCTTCAGATACATCCCCATTTTCATGGCTTCCACCCAGCACGTTGTCAGTCTTGGTCCAGATTTATTGCAATAAGGGGTTCTGAGCATACCTGTCAACTGGCTGGATTGTTTCAGGATGTCCAAATTTATTGCTCATATTTCTGGTCTGTTTTACAGATTATTCTCATTTATCTGGTAAATCATTGTGATGATATGATTGTTGTCAGAAAATGAGGACATACATTTCATTTACCTACCTCACATCCATCAGAATATGTATGCTGAAACAAACTCTGTCACTCTGTCAAGAAGAGTACAGGGGGGCAGTGACCTCTTCCTTCCTGGATGCTAATGCGTTAGTACTGAGATGTGCCACATAGAAGGACTTTCTGACCACAGTGGCAATGTGGTGGTCAAAAGTGATATTGCTGTCAACCTGTGTACCCAGATCTCTTATAACACCTTTTTTGTTCAAAGGACTACCATCAATGTGATAATTCATGGGAACAGGGTTTTCCCTAAAGGGGATGACCACACATGTTCTGACTTTGAGTTAAGGCCATGGCTCTGACACCAGTCATTGGTCTCAGTGAGGACTTTTGGTAGGATGCCAACATCACTTGGTTAGTTAATAATAGCTCCCAACTTGCAGTTGCCTGCAAACCTTCTCAGCCAGAGTCCATTCATATTGGCATGGACTTCAGAGAGGTTGATACCAAACATGAGAGGACCCAGGACAGAACCCTTTGGGACTCTACTTATGATTGCTCAGCAGTCTGACTTGGAGTCAGCTATTTCCACACTGTGAGTCCTATCTGTGACCCACTTTGCAACCCATCTAGTGATATAGGAGTTGATGCCTAGCTTAGTGAGTTTTGGCATGATTCCTGAGTGGGGAATGTTATCAAAGGCTTTGGCCAGATCACGTTAGGCTGTATGTGCCACCTTGCCTTCATCTCATCTCAGGTGAATGACTCCAACAAGTTGACCAGTTTGATTGAGCAGGTATTACCTACCCTTCATAAAGGTAAAGTGTGTGGGATCTGGAGTCTGCAGATTCCCAAATCCCTGTTTATTAGGTGCACAATGATGCATTCCATAGCTTTGCATAACAGACTTATCAGGCAATTGGGGATGTAGTTCCCAGGATCTGTAGCCACACCTCCTTTGTGGAGAAGGGTGACTGTAGCAGTGCACAATTCAGTAGGGAAAAAGCCTGAGATGAGGCTGTGCTTGAACAGTGCACACAGGCGAGGTGTCAGGTCACTCTGTAGTTCATGTAGAACATAGCTAGGGATATTGTTAGGTTCTACAGAAGATGTATTCTTGGCCTTGGACAGTGGTGTTTTAACCTTTGCAGTAGAAATACTGGGTGTCTGGCAGTGTACTGGTATTGTGTTTGGCCCTTTGGGAGGGAGAGGGGTAAAGTTTGCACTCAATATGTCAGCCAGCATATTGGCAATATTTGTTGGCTCAGTCTAGGAGGTACCATTGTCTAGTAGCTCAGAGCAAATCATAGTATTGCCATGGAGATTCTTTACATAACTGTATGAGGCCTTGTGGTTGTCTTTACTATGTGCTCCAATTCTGTTTTCACAGCTAACTTTGTAGTATTTGATGAGGGATCTCAACTTTTAATTGAGACTGATGAAGTTTTTTTTTTCCAGTCTTGGGACTTCACCTTATTCCATATCAATTTCCTCCTTCTGTTGTACAGTTTCTTTATGACTGGGGACCACCAGATTGGCTTCCTTTTTTGGAGGTGGGGGTCTTGGTTCTCTTCGGTATGGTGGTATCCATGCATTTATGTACATGTTCATAGTGCATTGTTGTTTGATTCAGCAGTCATGCAACTAATCTCCATTTGCATGGCTGCTGTGAGTTTAGCCACCTCTGTTTTCAGGAGGCCATAGTTAGCTTTGCAAAGGCTTTTCATGGTGATTACCTGTGCAGGGGGGGGTGGGGTGCTGTGGATTTCCAAAGGTGATTACTTTGTGGTCAGATGTAACAAGGCAGGAGTCGGTTATTGGTGTACAGCAACAGTCACCCATGTTAGTAAGGACCAGGTTGATGTGATGGGCGAGTGCATCAGTACATAAGTAGCTTTCCCAGTTAATGGTGGGGTAGTTGAAGTCAACCAGTGTCAGATTGTTAGGCTGGACACTAATATTCTCCATGGTGTTTAGGGACATGGAGTGCTAGTCTTGGGACATGTTTGGGGACCTATATCAGGCTACAACCCGAACCTCTGTCTTACCCAATGTTAACTACACCTGCAGGATCTGTGACGGGTAATGTTAGTCTACCACTCTGGAGGGGTGTGTATCCTTTATGAGTATGGAAACACTACCACTTTTGAAGCTTCAGTCCAAGTTCTGCAGCCAAAAGTTGTGGAATGATTTATAGGCTGGTAGTGCAAGGGTGCTTCCTGTTGCCTTTCACCAGGTCTCTGTTACAGCACAGATGTCATTGTTCCCCATTTTAAGGAATATTCCCAGTGAGCAAAATTTCAGATTTAGACTTCTAGAGTGCAGCAGCATGACCCTCAGATTACATGTGTTTGTAGCTGTTATATATTTATGTATACATATCTATATTCACCTATATATATATATATATATATATATATATATATATATATATATATATCTATCTATCTATATATATATATATATATATATATATATATATATATATATATATATATTAGGGTCTATATTAGAACTATATTACCAAACTTTCAAAATTTCGAGTGTTCTAATATCGACCCATTTTCAGCAAATGCTGAAAATATCGAAGAAACAGAAAACCAAATTTTTTCCTAGGGAAAGAATTTGGTTGTCCGTTTCTGTTCATAGGTTCATACTAGGCTATCTGCCCTAGGGCATTTATAAGCCTAGCCAGAGTGTGTTCGGCTTTCACCACCCATTTTAAATTAATTTTGCTATGCCTTTTTTTGAGGTTAGTATACTGTGCCTCTGTCTAACAGTGACACAGAAGTGATAGCCGGGGTAAACCTACGATCTCCCATCCACTCATCAAGATTCCTCTTGAAGAGAGTCAATGTGGGACTCTGCCTAACCTGGGCTGGGATTTTATTCCAGAGTGAAGGGAGCCTCTGGGTTATGAATCTGTCCCTCCAGCATGTCCTATTTATTTCAGTGCTGAGGTTTAAGTCTCTCGAGCGCGTAGCTCGATGGGATTTAGATTTTCTGAGGTGCAGCATGTCCATTAATTCCGGGTTGGACATGGCTTTATATGTCAGGCACAGATCACCTCTGAGCAGGCGGTATGCCACTGAGTAGAGCTGGAGTTTCTTTAACCGGGCAGCATATGCCATCTGTTTGAGCCCTTTGATCCTTTTGGTGAGGTACTTTTGGGGTCTTTCCAGTTGCTGCAGGTGTCTGGTAAGGTACATCCCAAAAGGGGCATTGTACTCAATTATGGGCCTGATGAGGGATGAGTAAAGAGGCACGATGACCTCCCCTGATCTAGATGTGAATCCCTTCATGATTAGGTGGGCTATATAAAATGTTTTTCTAACCACTTTGGCCACGTGGTTGTCAAATTAGAGATTGCTATCAACTTGGGTCCCCAGGTCCCTAATGACTTCTTCTGTACTTAATGGATTGCCACCTATGTGGTAATTTGTGGGCACTTTGTTTTTGCCAAAGGGGATGACTATACACTTTTTGGTGTTAAGCTTGAGGCCATGGCTCTGGCACCAGTTGTCTGTTTCTATGAGGCCCTTTTGGAGGATGCTTGTGTTGGCTGGAGAGTTGATTATGGTGCCCAGTTTGCAGTCATCTGTAAACTTGGTCAGCCACAGTCCTTCCCTGTTGGCCTGTACCGCTGAGGAATATATACCGAACAAGAGAGGTCCCTGGACTGAGCCTTGTGGGATGCCACTTGTAACTGGTTTGGAGTCTGACATGGCTCCAGCAATTCTAACCATGTGGGTTCTGTCCTTGAGCCAGTTTGCAACCCATCTAGTGACATAGGGGTTTATATTTAAGCTGGTGAGCTTATCTATAATGCCCGAGTGGGGTATTGTATCGAAGGCTTTTGCGAGGTCCAGGTAGGCTGTGTGGACCACCTTCCCCTTGTCAATGGCCTTGGTGACTGTTTCAATGAAATTGACCAGGTTTTAGAGGCAGGATCTGCCCTTAACAAAGCCAAACTGGGTAGGATCCAGTGTCTGTAGGTCCCCAATATCTTTATTTATGAGGTCCATGATGATCCTTTCCATAGCTTTGCAGACCAAGCTAGTCAGGCTTATGGGGCGATAGTTTCCACGATCCGTTGAGGCACCACCTTTGTGGAGAGGGACCACTGTTGCTGTACGCCACTCTTTGGGTACATATCCTGTAGTAAGGCTAAGATTGAACAGTAGTTTTATGTTTGGGTTTAGCTCTTCTTGGAGTTCATGTAGGATGCAGCCCGGGACACCATCTGGTCCCATTGATGCTGTGTTTTTTGCTTTGGAGAGGGCGGTTCTTACCTGAGCATCTGAAATGTCAGGGGGATCAGCACTCTGTTGGGATAGATATTTGCCCTTTTGGTGGGGAGGGGGGGAGAAGTTTGCACTGAACCTGTCAGCTAGGATGTTGGCAATGTCTGTGGGCTCAGTGTATTTTTTGTCATTTTGGACTAATTCTGAGCATATCTGGGAATTCCCACCCAGGTTCCTAACATAACTAAAGAAAGCCTTGTGATTATCCTTAGTGTCCTGTGCAATTTTTCTCTCGAAGCTGGCCTTAGACGATTTTATGACTGCCCGTAGTTTTTTGCTAATACTGATCAGAGATGCCTTCCCTTTTTGGGATTTTGGTCTGTCATGTAGTAGCTTCCTCCTTCTATTGTATAGTTTGTTTATGGCTGGGGTCCACCAGACAGGATGTCTGCCTTTGGAGGATTGGGTCTTGGTTTTATTTGGGATTGCAAGATCCATGCATTCCTGAAGGTGTTCATAGAATGCGTTTATAA
>NC_056741.1:1954946830-1955036830 GCF_019279795.1 Protopterus annectens | reverse complement strand
AATACTTACACATGACTGGGACATAATTTTTCTGCCATGCTTCCTGGACCCACTGATCCAAGAGCTCCCTCTTCCTCTGCTTCAAGTCAGCATAGTGATGCTGGATCTGCTCACCAGTCCAAGGGATGCCAGTGGTACTGGTGAGATCACGAACAAGACTTTTGCAGGCCTCCGCTTTGTATTGGGAGCCCTGGTACTGGTCCTGAAGCAGTCTTACATCATGGTTTTTAACAAGGATTCCTACCATGACCTTGGACTCCTGTATGCCTCAGTGCTGAGCCCAAAAGCACACACCCTCTATAACACCAGCCATAGTGCCTACAGTTGGGGAGCTACAACCGGTTATGATCTGTATTCCCACCTGCATGGTTTAAATATGGCAAATTTCTTGCCCTTTGCCGTGATTGAGTGGTTTTGAATATGCTAAGCTGAGCTAAGTACCGGACAAACCCACTTAGGTGGTATGAGCACTGCTTAGAGGGGTAGATGCTAAGCACTGTCTACATGAGTGCAAATCTGCTTCACTACGCTAATTCATGATTAGAATTTACCTTTCAGCAATGCTTCTTTCTACTGGCTAAGCATAGCTGAGCACAAGTTAGCATTGTTTAGCTTTCCTTTCACAGACTATCAGCATTGTGGGGCTGATTCCTCATAAATGGCATATTATGATATGTATGTATGTTTACCTTCCATTACATCCCCCTATATGCTTTCATTACAATACATTCTTTTGTGGCTATGCTGTATGGGACACGTGTTTATATGGGGGTTTCTCATCTGTACTACACTGACACCTCACATTTGGACCTGCTACACTACCCTGGTTAAAAAATATATATATATTATTCACTATGTACTGATAAAATATATTTTCATGCTTTTTTAACAGATAAAAATGAATGGACTGAATGGGGACTTGAATGGTGAAAGCCTGCTTGCTAAGCAAAAGTTTTAACCACTGCACTATTTCACTTTACACTGTGTTGGCTGTATATTTCTATTCAGCTCATTGGGATGTATAAGCTAGGCTAAGCATAGCTGTGCAACGCGCAATCCCACTCAGCTACGCTTAAACTTTATTGGGGAGAGAAAAAAATTACATGTGTTGTATTTTTATTTACTGTATGGGTTTGCACATTGCTTTCTACACCATTATCTGTGTATTGCTCTTACAAGCTTAAAAAGTTGATAGACTAACAGGCTTTGATGTGGCATGACTTTTCTTAGGGGTATGACGTCTGGAACTCAAATGTCTCTCATTATCTTCCACTTCATTGTTAATGCTTTTCCACTAATTTGCCAGATCACCATCATGTTCTGGACTGTGGACCATAAAATTGGGGCACAGATCTGCATACCTCTCAACTGTACAGATTTTCACAGCATGTCCAGATTTTTGGCTCATATTTTTGGCCTGTTCCTCTATTTTCCTGGCAAGTCAATTGGATGATCTCAGGATTGAAGTCACTAAATAATGACATAGCATTTGAGTTTCATACTTCAAATTCTTCAGAATGTTAAAACAAATCCTGTTACTCTCTAGCACCTTAGTTTATAAGGGCAATATTTAAAATATGTTCCGATTTGTCCCCCCATTTTGCCGAGCTTTGTCTAGATTTTTGGCATTAAGAGGTTGAGAGGTATGAGGATCTGGACATTCTGGGAAAATTCTGTATGGTTGAGAGGTACAGTGTGCATTTGCACACATTTCCTGCTTCTGCAGGATGCTGAAGTGCCATTTGGCGCTTTAGCAATACAGGAGGTGTGTCAGAAGCTGTGACACACCCCCTGTATTGCTTTCCTGCTTGCCGGTTTTATTTCAGTGTCCGCAGACACTGAAATGAATAATTTTACATTTCATTGTCCGTGAACACTAAAATTCTGGCATAATATTAGAGCTACACTCTAGTATTATGCCAGCATGGCTTAAAAAGTGCCGTACAGCACTTTCTGAGCTCAGGGGGCATGTTTACTGTCCATGCACTGCACGGACATGCCCCTTGCACTCGTACAAGGATCGTGTCCATGTAGAGCATACAGCAGCATGCCCTCATTAATATGCAAGGTGCACTGCTGCGCTACATAGCCACGATCCGCTCCATGCAAGAATAGCACTATTCCTGCATGGAGTTTAATGAATCCTGGGGTATATTTTCTGAAGAGTCATATCAACCTTTAAATTGTTAGAAATATTATTAGTATTTGTTAAAACATAACAACACCTCTTCATTTAACATAAATTGGCTATAATAGCTTATAAAAAAGAATGGTTTGTGTTCATTTCTCAGGTTTATAGCACCAACAATCACTTGTCTTCAAAGAAATATGTTACAAATATATCATGCATTTAAACATGTTATTGTAATTTTAAATAATAAGTCAGAAGCTGTTGCTAAAATGTTTCATTCAAACTCCATCACAGCAATGCAAACCTTTTTCAGATTCTTTATATAGAATAAGGGCCTATTATTAATTATTATTAATATTAATAACTATATGTATGAAGAGCATACCCACATAAATTCTTCAAATTTAACTGAATATTATGAAAACATATATCCTACTAGATTTGTTAATTAATAGGCAAAGTTGAAAATGTTAATTCCTTCCTATGCATATATTTTAACCACACAAGCTAGCAGAATTAAAGGAAAATACTCCATATGAACAGATTCAGGAAGCTGATAATTCAGTAGAAGTAAAGTACCAAAAATATGCACTTGTTCAAGCTAACTTACTTATATAGTTTAAGAATCTATTATGTATACAATGATGATAGACAAATCTTTTATGCAGACAATCCTGTTATTTGAATGCTGATTACAATATAAAATTAATGGCTTATATTTCGCAAAAGAAAAATAATATGAATATAAATTCATTAATTATATATAATAAAAGTATTAATGATTCAAATGCACTCTGATATCTTTTTAAAATATTATCACAAGTTATTCTTAGAGAATTATCAAGTACAGAAAAGGTAAGCAATTCTTCTTTGAAGTTGTATGGGATTATATCTACAAATAATCTCCTTTTATACTTATCTTGGAATCAGTAAAGGAGATTACCAGCCAGTTATCAAATAAGGCTCCAGGAGCAGATTTTTTAAGTAACACATGTGGAAATCACTTTGTGACCCAGCTAGCTCCCTTACTGTGCAAATTATTTCAATTAGTCTTTTTTGTAATTGTTTTCCATCTGCCTGACAGCCATTAGTCCTCTTTTGAATGATCATCCTAAGTATTATCCTGGAGTAACAGTTGATTGGTGAAGGCCATCACTCAGGCAGCCATCATTTTTTTTATGTCCCTAACTGTTCAGCTAGTATACTCACATATACAAGAGCCTGTAATATCTTCCTTGTCATGCCCAATAAAGATTACCATTTAAATGTAGCTTGGCAGAGCCAAGAGTACATCCCTAACACCTACACTGCATACCATACACGTTATCCAGTAGACACTAACATTGCATTCAGTTGGACTACCTACTTCTCCCCCATGATAGATGAGCTATTATTTACCACATTGTTCCAGTCTCCTACCTAGCTTTGTCAATTTCTGAGCCACTAATCTATCATGGGTCCTCTGCCTTGAAGTCAGAAATTTGCTATTTCACACCATGGGTCTCCCTGCTTTGCCTTATTCTTTTTATCATGCCTCTCAACTGTCTAGATTTTCCCAGAAAGTCCAGATTTTTGTATCACATTTTTGATCTGTTCATTAAAAAAAAGATTTTTCTGGCAAATCACTAAGGACTGAAGTCACTAAATAACAATATACATTTCAGTTTCATACTTTATATCCTTAACAAAATGCATGCTAACACCAATCCTGTTATTCTAGTAACTTCCTAAGTTTATAAGATCAATATTTAAAATCTTTCCCTGTTTTGGTCCTTTGTCCATCTCTGATTTAGGCTTTGTCCAGATTTCTTGGGCTAAGGAGTTGAGAGATATGCTTCTAAATCTTTAGTTAAATATCTAGAAATGTTTCTGTTATCCTTAATAGTTACATTCTGTATTGCTAACTGCATTTCCTAGTAATGTAATTTATTTTTAAAATGTTAAAGCAGTGCTTGTAAAAAAGCAGCAGACTGGCATTTCCCATTTCAAAGTGTTTCATTTGAAGATATTATCAACTCTATATAGTCGGTATGGAAATAGAAAACAGTCCAGAGTTAGGTATTGCATATACAATCTGTGCTCATAGTAGGAAGAAAATAAAGTTTTTTTCATAAACACACACACACACACACACACACACACACACACACACACACACACACACACACACACACACACACACACACATGCACGCACTGACCCCCGGATTCAGTAAGCCCTGCACGATGTGCAGGAAGAGTGCAGGAGCTCCAGGAGGCAAAATGTCCGCCGTGTGATCCAGGAATAAGCTGCAGGGACGTGCACGAATGCTTCTGCACTATTCCTGCATGGACGCAGCTCCTTTATGCAAATTACCCCATTTGCAGGTGAAAAACATGCAAATTAGGTAAATTTGCGATCCAAGAAGCTGTCAGCTGGCCGTGCAGGACTAGTGTAGTGTGCAGAAATGTACTCATTTAGTAACAGAGTACATTTTTGCAAACTACAAAACGGAGCCATGACAGCTCCAAATAAAGTGTGTATATTATGGGAAACCATGCCAATGGCCAAATATATGGCCACTGGCATGGAAAACTGTTTAAAAAATTTATTTTTTTTAGCCAATTTCAGCTGTTTAAACATAGGGCAGTGGTGTGCAAAAGGGATTGGGCCGAAAATATAAAAAATAACCTGAAATAAGCATTCTAACCAAAATCACTATTTTACCATTATACTCAATGGCAGGCAGAAGACAACATGGTCAGTGAATAGTAGTTGCTAAGGGGGAAGGCTCAGTGTGGGACCTGTAAATGTGCATTAGCAGGTAATCCTATGCAAATGAGGGGAATGATACTGAATCCCAGATTTCCCCTCAATGCTAGTCAGCACCCAACAGTGTAAGTGCAGGAATAGCATAGTTCAAGCCCAAGAGTTAGCTGACATCATAGGGTGTCAGGCATACTGTAAGCAGATTGGAGCCCTGTGGCTCAGGATTGCCCTTAGCTTAGCAGAGCTTAGCAAAGGGGTGTGCCTGAGGCTGCCTAGCACTCTTTACATTGCCTAAGCAGGTGTGCACACTGCGCACTGGGTATTAAAGGGGAAAAAAAGTAAACCAGGAAATAACAGCTCTGTAAACATTTGAGCACTGTTTGCATGGTGTGCCCCTGGGCTTAAACAGGAAGGCAGTGGGAAGGGAAAACAGCAGTAGGAAGGTAATAAAGGAGAACTAGCATAGCTGGCAGATGAAATGTATCAGAATCAGCCAATTACACAGGCAGCAGCCCAGCCCAGAACACTACTATAAACTATGCAAACACCTTTCCCTCTGTTTATTCCCACATACTCTACACCACCGATGTATACAAGCAGGGAAATTTTAACAAACAAAACAACAAAATGATAGGGGCTGCAGTAGCTATCATACATCAACATGTGGAAGAGTCTGAGGGTGGTGAGGATGAGAATGCTGTCGACCAACCCACAGTGAGGAGATAGAGGAGTTTACAGACCCAGGGTAACCTACCAGGGGCTACATGAGCTGTCGATAGTGGAGCCCTACAGGGTGGACAGGGACCTCCTACAGCAAATTGTTGAGCTGTGCCGGCAATGCCTCAAACACAGAACTAACAGAAGGGAACCCATCCCAGTGGATACCAAGGTATGTGTAGGCCTAAGAATACTAGCAACAGGTACCTTCCAAAGGCCAACTGGGGATATCATGGGGATCTCACAGGCATCAGCATCCAGGGTACTCCTCCAGCTCCTGGATGCTATGTCAGTACATGCCGGTGAACACATATATTTCCCCAACATCCGTGAGGCGTTAGCCAGCAATATGCATCTCTTCCACCAAATAGCAGAATACCCTGAGGTAGTGGGTGCTATAGACTGCACGCACATATGCATCAAAGCATCACCTGGTGAGCAGGGTAGGATCTACATCGACCACAAAGGCTTCCCCTCCATCAACTGCCAGGTCTTATGCGATGCCCAGGGCAATATAATGAATGTGTGTGTTGACTGCCCTGGGAGCTATCAAGACCCCCACATCTGGCATCTGATGCAGCTGTACCAGAGATTTGCCAGTGGGGACATCCCTAATGGTGGGGGGATGCTGGTTATGCACTGGAGCTGTGGCTGATGACACCCATCTGAAATGCACACACTTCCGAACAAGAACTCCATAATGAGGCACACGCATAGACCAGAATTATAATAGAGCGTGTGTTTGGGATGCTCAAGTCATGGTTCCGGTGCTTGGACACATCCGGTGGAGCCTTGCAGTACTCACCAGCTACATGTACTCAAATTGTCATTGTATGTGCCATGCTATACAATATGATCCTGCAGAAACAGCTGCAACAGGAACAGCATGGGGCAGGGCCACACAGCCCCCCACCATTGCCAAGGCCTGCACATGCACAAAGTGACTTGGAGGAGGAGCAACCTGAGCCTGTTCAGTAGGCAGAAGGAGGTGTACCCAATATGCCCTGGCCTTGGCAAAGAGGCAATGCATAGCACATACACTGACACAGTAGGGACCCAGGGAATGACACCTCTCTCTGACTCACGCATACAGTAAAAGGGATGCCAAACATGACACTACCTGTGGTCAGCCATGTATAGGGAGTGTACTATGTGCATCCAACATAGGCAGCCCTCCAGCACCATTCTCACTACTGGCACAGCCACAAGGTAAGTCACTTTTCCTACCAATTGCTGAATGGAGTAGTGTGTGTTGTTACTTGTATCTATGGTATGTATGTGAGCATGCAAGGGAATCGGGTGGTTGAATGGGATGCCAGCAGGCAGTAGACACCTATAGTGGCAGCATGAGATCTGTAACAAATACTGGTGTCACCATAGTAGCCAGTACTACACTGCAGGAAATGTGCTGGGTCACATGTGTGTCCATATGACACACACACATGCCAGTCAGGGAGGTTCACATACCCAACAACAGTCTCAGCCAGCAGGACAGGTGTAAACAAACACAAACAAAGACTTTCCTAAGGCCTCTGAATGATGGCTATGGGTAACCTCCTCCCCAGGCCTACACAGACACACTAGAACAGGTCAGGCAGTGGGATGTTAGTTCTGAAGGGTAAGAAGTCAGAAACTGATATGTAGATCAATCAAACCTAAGACCTGTAGTACACTGATATGCCTCTAAGCAGCATGATAGGTTAGAATACAGAATGAAATGGAGTACCTGACATACCAGTACAGTCATAGCAAATGTGTACAAGTGTCAGGTGTGCCCCCCATTCCTATGAAGAAATGTAGTAACAGTCAGGTGTGCTCCCCCCAATCCAATGTAGACACATAGTAACAGTCAGGTGTGCCCTCCAATCCTATGTAGAACTGTAGTAACAGTCAGGTGTGCCCCACCATTCCTATTTAGACATGTAGTACACACAGGTGTGCCCTCCCGTCATATGTAGACATGTAGAATAACAGTCTGGTGTGCCCACCCAATCTGATGTAGACACGTAGTAACAGTCAGGTGTGCCTCCCCAATCCTATGTAGAAATGTAGTAACAGTCAGGTGTGCCCCCCACCATTCCTATGTAGAAATGTAGTAACATGTATGTGTAGGTATAATACCAGTGGACCACAGATTACCTGAGGGGGCTAAGGTAGCAGGATAGATAGTAGCATTTGTACAATATGCAGGTATGTGTGTGTTAGGTTGGTGTGTGTTTTATATTGTGTGAGTGTGGTCAGGATGTATGCATGGTGAGGTTTGTCCTGGTGGCCATTGCCCAGTACTGCCAATGACAGGTCCAAGTCCTCACAACTGCAGTGCCAAACACAATGCTCCCCAGTATAACACATTCTAGCAGTAAGCCATTGTAAATGTAAGGAAGTAATATGTATCACCATCTGAAAAATGGACATGGCATGATTGTTGGGCCAGATATACAAGTAGTACACAGGAGAAAGTACCCCAGACAGACAGTGTATAATGTGTAACCATTAAATGGACACACCCTTGGAATTGTACATACAGGTTTGCAGCACATTATCTGGACTTGTAGTAGGGAATACCGATGTCGTCTGGCCAAACACTCACAGACCACAAAGGTCATAGGAATGATGTACTGAGAAATAGCTGATGTCCCTTCCCAAGCCAGCATAAGTGGAATGCCCCATGCATAACTGTGAGTCAGATGCAAGTAGTGTCCATAGCACACATGCACCCAGCTCACCCAACCACCACCCACAGGTATCCCTGCTGTGGGGAATGGTACAATATGACCCCTACCTGTGTATGGCAATAGTGAAAGAATGCAGCATGCAGTGCAGGTGTCCCTAGCTGTAAGCAGCATTCTGCCAGCATCCACAAATTAGATCAATACTGACAGAAAATATTGGCATTAATACCTAGCACACCTACCCTGACATCCCAGGGAAATATACTGTATTGCAGTTTGTGACTGTAGGACTGACAGAATGCAACGGCCTGCTACACCTGATCTGCATCTCTACAAAATGGTCTACAGTCCTCTGCCAAAGGCCTATGTCTCACCCATACTGCCAATGTATGTTATGTCATGGACTCCCAAGTAACAACTTAACATAGTCCACAGAACCCATATGCATGGTTATGTTGACAAACCACAGTAACATGTCCACCATGTCCTACTGCATGAACTGTGGACAAACACCAATGTATGTTGTGACAAGGTGATAACTATAGGTAAAGTATCAGAGAATGTTTGCATAATGTATGGAAGAGGATAGAATAATAGAGGGGTGCGGCAGCATGGGCAGCATGGAGTGTGTGAAGTCCGAAACACAAACGAAACTAAAAATACTGCGAGAATGCCAATAAGTGCCTCTACCGATAAAGGAATAAACACGATAACCAAACTGTGTATCAATCACATTTTAATATAATATAACGTAATATAACATAAAATAATAAAATGGACAACTCCAAACTAAAAGACAAACTGATGGTAAAAAGGACAAACTGGTGGAAAAAGAACAAGCAAACAAACAAGCTAGTTAAGCGCTTTCACCCAAAAAACTGGGCTTCATCAGAACTGGCTTTCAGTTATTACATCACCAAATTTAAGCCTTTTTTGGCGCCAAAAGGAAGTTACAAATTTAAAGTGATATGCACACTACACTAAGAGGTGTTTCATAATCATAAACCACCTATCAACCATGCTAGTACAAAACAAATATAAATAAATAAAACACATCAAATACAAAAATAAGTGCAGAAATAACTAAACCTGCTAAATGCATCTGGCTGATATTCAAATGCCAAAGATGTGATAAATTAAGAACTGTGAAATGAATAAAGTTAATATATATTTTATGCCAACTATAAAATAAAATATGTAAATGCATTCAGTTCATACTATAACACACAATATAAAATATAACTCAAAATGTAGCTTGTACTGAGCGATGCTGGACACAATAATATTACACTGTAATATAAAGCAGAATGCGTAAAACTGCGTAAAAATTACATAAAAAATTCCATGAAAATTAATACATTAAAAATGTGAAATAGGGGCAAAAATTGATGTGCTAATTACTGAAAAAAAAAAGTTTTTTTTAATTTTTTAAAAATTTTTTTGAAAAAACATTTTAAAAAATGTTTTAAAAAAATAATAATACAATTTTTTTATGCGATAAAAACTAGATGAGATAGTGAATTTTTTACATAATCTCCAGAAATGGTTTTACTGAAATGTATTCATTCAGTCCTGGGGGAGTTGTGGCATCTAACAAAATTTGCCACTTTGCTTCCTTATATTTCAATAAACCCTTACAATCTCCTCCTTTAGGGTCTGCCTTTACAACTTCTAAAATAATAAATTTAAATATATGGTCAGACCCTTCCCTATCAATATGTTTATAAAGAGCATTATTATTATCTTTAGTCCTTATACAGTATAAATGGTCGTATATCCTTTTCCTAAAATTTCTCTCTGTTTTTCCTATATAAAAACCAGAGCATTTTTGACATTTACTTAGGTAAACAACCATTTTACTGTTACAGTTATCAGCCTTGCTTGTGATTCTACTCCTATGTACATTATCTAGCTGTAAATGTCTTTCTTCCAAAATATGTTTACACTGATTGCAAGACCCACATTTTCTAGTCCCAATAAAAGTATTCAGTCCACTAGTTTTATTACTGTTGATGTTATAATTCTTTAGTTCCACTAACTGTTTGATATTCATCCCCATTCTATAAATAAAATTGGGTCCATTACAAACTATTTTGGACAAGTGGGTATCATCAGCTGGAATGTACCAAAAATTGCTTATAATTTTCTTAATATGGTCAGTGGCCAAATTATACTGTACGATACATGCGCTATTAAATCTTTCAGGGTTTAAAATTGTGTCTTTTACTGGAAGTACATTCCCCTCTTGTAAATCACACATAGACTGACTACCTAATAAAGGTTTGTACCTAATATTTCTAAAATGCACTATATAAGTAATTACATCTTCCAACATACTGATAGGATATCCTCTTTGTATGAAAAAATCTTTTATATATTCCAATTCCACTTTTAAATGTTCATCACCTGATGTCATTCGAGCTGCCCTAACGCATTGTCCCTTGAAAATATTTTTCTTTAATTTTTCTGGGTGGCAGCTGGTGTATTCTAAATAGTTGTTGGAAAAAGTATTTTTTCTATATATAATAGAGCTTAATTTCTGGTCTTGATATGATATAAAAGTGTCCATGTATGGTACTCCAGTTTTATTAACCAAATGCGTAAATTTTAAATATTCACTACTACTATTTAAAACATTTAAAAATAATTTTAATCTATTCTCATCGGCCTCCCATAAAATATAAATATCGTCCAAAAAACATGAATAATATGAAATGTATTGAAAAAATTCACTGTTGAACAAAACAGTTTCTTCCCAATGAAGCATCACTAGATTAGCGTAAATGGGGGGCGCACGCTGCTCCCATCATGACCCCTCTAATTTGCTTAAAATAGTCACCTTCAAAAAATATATAAAGTTATTGTCTAATACAGTAGCCATCATCTCTTCTAATAAGCAGGTGTCATCCCATGTCATATTCGCATGTTTCTTTATACTACTGGTGTATGCTTTTAACCCTTTTTCCTTGGGTATACAAGAAAATAAATCAATTACATCTATGGTCAAAAAATAAATATTGTCAAAATTCCTTTTTATTGGATATTTTTTTAAAAACATCCAAGAATCCTTGACCATATGTGGAATTTTTTCATACAAAAATTTTAGTTTGGTATCTATATATTTCCCCATCGGGAAAGTCTTGGATTTACTTCCTGAAACAATCGGTCTCAAGGGGGAGTCCACTACATCCTTGTGTACCTTAGGAATACCTATGAAGTCCGAAACACAGCCATGTGCACATACTATCTCTGGCTGCAAACACAAGAATGGATGGCTACAAACCTGCTCGTAAACCACAATAGGGGTAATGTCCTGACTTATGGCCCCTGCCTCTGGGTAACCTGTGTGAATCTGTACAGCTGTGAGGTATTGCCACAGCAAGATAAGGCCTACTGTCACATCAATGGATTTACAAGTATGGGATACTCTGCCACCACTGTACCAAGGTGCTGAACCAGTTACACAGACCCAGCAGAAAGTGTCTGCAGCTTCACCTTCAGAATGGCATTAGTTTGCAAGAATATGCAGGCGTTTGACCACAATACTGGACACAGCTGCATTCACCCTGTGTTCTCCAGGACATCACTGCGAGCAAATATGTCTAACTGACAGTATTGATGACATAAAACATCACAGTGTATAACAGTACACATGTCTGAATATCTCTGCTAACACCAGCACCATGTAGAAGAAGCAGCACAGACACAATTACCTACAGTACCCACTATCCCTTGCCCAGTTTGACCCCATATTGTCAACTGATCTACAGATATCCTGCAGAAACATTTTGCTAGCTGTAGGTGTAGAACACAAAAGTCTGCACTGGAGTACAATCTACCTGGAATTGATTCACACATTCTATACAGAAGCTCATACTGGGCATGCTCCCACACTTACAGAAATGAAGGCAATGTCAGACAACAAAATACTGAAAGGTCATACTGGGCATGCTGACACACCTAAAGAAATGAAGCCCATATCTGGTAACAACAGTGGACCATACATATCTGACAGTTGCAGATGTTAATGCATACACTCCTCAGTATGCACCAGTCATGCTTTGCACACACATTGGATAGGAATACACACATATAGCCAAGGAAAACACACTATAATATGCCAAAAGAGAGTGACAGTGACAAAGAGCCTTCCATCATGAGGCCTGTCCCACCCAACACACAGCCAAATGGCTATAACCACATGATCTGTAAATGTCACTCATCATAGACATTTGCCTCTGGAAACCCTCAGCATTATAAACTCTGTGGTGCTAGTGCTAACTGTGCAACATGACTGTACAAGGCAGTAGTCATCTAGCAGTTGTATACATGTACCTGTGGAATATAAACCTCTGTGTGCTTAAGTGTGGTGTGTCTGCCTCTAGATGAATCGCTTATGGCCCATGCACACACACTGCCCTCCCCATTGCCCTACTATGGCAAGACTGCTGATGTCAGTCACTTTGAAATTTTTCACCTTTGGGGAAGGGATAACACAGTAATCTCTGTGGCGTACCCTATAACTGGGTAATGCTTTAGTGTGATAAACTAGTTAGGTAGGAGTTCTAATTTCAGATGTGGCAAGTGTGTGTGTTTATGCCTGCGTGTGTTTGTCTGTGTAGAGATCAATACTATTTAGGCTAGTCATACTTACTACAAATCAAATGCCCTACTTTGGCATGCCTGCTGATGTTATTCAAATTGAAATACACCTTTGGGGAAGGAGTAGCCCAGTAACCTCTGTGGTGCATCCTATAACTGCGTAATGCTGTAGTGTGAAAAACTAGTTAGGAATTCTAATCCCAGATGTGGTAAGTGTGTGTGTCTGTGTATGTGTGTATGTGTGTGTGTGTGTGTGTGTGTGTGTGTGTGTGTGTGTGTGTGTGTGTGTGTGTGTGTGTGTGTGTGTGTGTGTGTGTTTGTCTGTGTAGGGATCAATGCTTTTTAGGCTAGTCACACTCACTGCAATTTCAAATGCCCTACGTTGGCATTCGTGTTGATGTCATTCCCTTTGAAATACACCTTTGGGGAAGGAGTAGTCTAGTAATCTCTGTGGTGCATCCTATAACAGCATAATGTTATAGTGTGATATAGTAGTTCGGTAGGAGTTCTATTCCCAGACATGGCAAGTGTGGGTGTTTGTTTGTCTGTGTAAGAAGCAATGCTTGTGAGGCCATTCACAGTCAATACAACCTTCTTTGATAAGACTTCTGATGTCATTCCCTTTGAAATACACCTTTGGGGAAGGAGTAGTCCAGTACTCTCCTTGGTGCATCCTATAACAGCATAATGCTGTAGTATGATATAGTAGTTGGTTAGGAATTGTATTCCCAGAATTGGCAAGTGTGGATGTTTGTGTGTGTGTTTGTTTGTCTGTGTAGGGAGCAATGCTTTTGAGGCCATTCACAGTCAGTACAACCTCCATTTCCCTTCTTTGGAAAGCCTGCTGATGTCATTCCCTTTGAAATACACCTTTGGGGAAGGAGTAGTCCAGTAGTCTCTGTGGTGCATTCTATAACAGCATAATGATGTAATGTGACATAGGAGTTCTATTCCCAGACATGGCAAGTGTGGATGTTTGTGTGTATGTTTGTTTGTCTGTGTAGGGGGCAATGCTTTTGAAGCCATTCACAGTCAATACAATCTCCACTGGCCTTCTTTGGCGAGCCTGCTGATGTCATTCCCTTTGAAATACACCTTTGGGGAAGGAGTAATCCAATAATCTGCATGGCACGTCCTGTAACTGTATAATGCTGTAGTGCGATAAACTAGTTAGGTAGGAGTTCCAATCCCAGATATGGCAATTGTTTGACTTGTGAGAGTGTGTGTGTGTGTGTGTGTGTGTGTGTGTGTGTGTGTGTGTGTGTGTGTGTGTGTGTCTGTGTTTGTCATTTGTATCCTATCTAAAAGTGTCTGTGAGTGTGTAACAACTGGGCTCATTGTGCAGTGGGTTTTGCAAATTTCTTATATGGTGGGCCTATTATATGTCACAATGTCCACCTTACAAGGATAACAGATGTGAAATAGCCAAGAGGCTGGAGTTACCAATCCATACCACTACATGTGACATCAAGGCCTGCTGAACAAATTAGGGAACCCTTGTATTACCCAGAGAACACTCTCAACCCATGTCTCATACACAAACAGACTTGCCTAGGCAACAACCGCTTTGTTGGTAGTACCCTGCATATTGCCCACAGATAGTAACCATGGTGTGATTGCAGTGGACTACAGAGGGCATGGCACCCTGTCCCATCACTACAATAGGCGCATAATTGCAGACAGTGCGCCTTCACTATGTTCCCCACTGGACGCCTGCAACAACTGTAGTGCCATCAAATGTGACCCACAAAGGACATACCATGCCTTAAACACATGCCCTGTATGGACACATGCCACTGACACCAGGGAATACCTGTATCATGCTATCAATGTAGGTGCAGTGTCAACCTGGTGTCTATTACCAGTTCCCGCCATATGAAGCCAGGACTGGCACATCTGCTGATAACAATCTGTGTACACAACATGGGCCAGACATCCCAGGTACAGTTCCATATGTCACTGAACATGCATATGGGACGTGTTCACATCCCAGACACCATCCCTGTCATGCACTATAGAACACATACATGGCAAGCATTGCACATCACTGGCCACACACAATAGTAACCCAGATGCCTGGATGGTGAATACAATACCCACCTGTGAGGGCCAATCCAGACACTACACCCCTGACTCACACTGCCGACCATTGTCATGTGGCCTGATGCTAAGGTATACCCTTCACCTTGCCTTGTACAGCCTCTGGCACTGTCAACCACTGCACACCTGTGAAGCAATGCACCCATGCATGTCAGTACTGGCACCCTGTGTCTGTGTGTGTGGAGTATGATGCTTTCAATCCCATTCACACTCACTACAACTCCCATTGAGCTACTAAACCATGACGTCTGATGTCAGACACCTTCACAAACCCTTTGCCCATGCGTATTACTGTATTGTGGCAAACTAACTAGTTAGGAAGTGTATTCCTGACCCTGCCAACTGTGTTATTTGTGTGAGTCCCTGAGAGAGTGTGGCTGTGTTGACTCATGTGGACAGGCACGTGTACTACACCTACCTTATCACTCCTATATCACTGTTGCAGATGTCACTCACCATCAGATATACCTTTGGACAGCTTCCCAACATGTAAGCTATGTGGTGCATGCAATAACTGCATAGACAAGTGACAGCAATACATAGTCAGTCGGGTGTTTTAAACACCATACTGGTGGGTGTGTGAAAAAAACATGCTTAGGTTTTACTATTTCACCCCCTCCCTGACTTACTTTGTCTCTGTCTGCCTCTCTCATTTCCTCTCTAGTGGATGTGGAGAAGTACATCTGCTTTGCTTAAGCAGCAGCTTGTGTTTTGAAAGTGATGCTCATGATCAGTTGATGGCCTCTGCATGAATTGCCGTTCCCCTCTAGCTGATTGCATGTGGAACAGCTGTGGTAACGTTCCCATAGCCAATTGCATGGAAACACACTCCAATTATCTAGGACCATCATGTGGGTGTTGGGCCTTTTCATTCACTGTGAGCAAGACCTCAATTTGGTGTTTGGCAGTCAGAATCACAGATGGTATTGGGATTTACCTCTAACAACATACACTGTAGAGGTAGGCCAACAAACAGGAGCAGGATGTGCCAGACATGACTACAGAATGTAAGTGCTGCTCTTCTGCATTTGGAGTAATGTTGGTTTAACAAGATGTGTGTGGATATGGCTGGTCTACATGACTTAATACCTGTTACGACAGTGTTATGTGTTTGAGGAAACACCCACTTGTAGAGTTATCTGCAGACTGGGCAGTGTGTGGAGCCTTATGTTTCTTGTATTACTCACAGAACACCTATCTTAGAACTGCAGAAGCATAGTATGAGGATTGCAGTCAGTAGATGGTGACAGCCATGAGAGATACTGACTTCATATCCCTCATAGGACATATGTCACAACAAACCCTGGTACGACAGTAAATGTATGAAGTTATCACAGCAACATGCCAATATTGGCTCAGTGTTTGTGGCTCCAGCCACAAGTCTGTCAACCTTTGTACATATATCATGCAGTAAGAGGTGCATATGTTCTGTACACCATTATTTATTGACATTATACCTGATAACAAGCCAGTCAGATATCAGACTGCTAGATATGTTATGTACAGTAGGGGTTATTTCTGAGGACATGACCTGGGAATTCTGCGGATGTGTGAGTTTTCAGGCTTTTGAATCTTCAGGCTTATGAATTTCGAGCTTTTGATGTTTCAGTCTTCTGAAGGGGAGCTATATATATATATATATATATATATATATATATATATATATATATATATATATGTATATATATATATATATATATATATATATATATATATATATATATATATATACATATATCTATATAGATATATACACATATACATATCTACATACATATATGGATATATATATATATATATATATATATATATATATATATATATATATATATATATACATATACAAATTCAAATATATACATATACACAGCTATATATGTCTACACATATACAGATATATAGATTTATTTGCACATATAGTTATTGATATCTACATATATATTGACATAAATAGTTATATCTGATTAGATATGTATGCGTATATAGTTATAGATATCTACATATATATATATATATATATATATATCAACATAAATAGGTATATCTGTACACATAGGGTGTACATATATATATATATATATATATTTATCTATACAGAGAGATCTAAAAATGGCCATATATATGATGCACTTTACAGATGTGTAGAAATACATATATATGAATATATATGTGTATATACATGTAGACATATATCTACATATGTATATGTATATATCCATATCCTTGTCATGTGTAAACATCACGGTTGTGCATACCTTCCCAGATTTATCTCACCATATGTATCTGATATGTGTATATTTAGATGTAACAACATATGTGATGCGACAGTAATATCAATAACAAGTACTACACAATTGTGGAAGTTAAAGCAATTGTTCAATACTATTCGATATGTGTACTGACAGATGTATCGGAAAAACAACAACTGTCTTCACAGCTGTCATGGCGTAGTGGTTAACTGTTGTGACTATAGTGTAAAGGGTCCTGGGTTCAAGGGCTGTGTATTTTGTTGCTGGGCAGAACAAAGGCTGTTGAATACAGAGTGGTTAAGGCAGTTTTGAGCAGCTTTACACGTGTTTGCGTGAAGCCAAGTGGTGCTAAGGTACGGTTATGCTTACATCATGTTGACTTCACTTACCAGTGTGCAAATGTGCTTAGCTGTAATATTGCAGCAATTCTGAAATCTGTTAAGCATGGTTCAGCCCTGGTAACCAGTGCTCACGTCCCAGTCTGATAACCTAGCAGGGTAATGACATCTGTAATAAGTGTATGTAATGCCATGTACATAATATGCATCTATGTGCTGTCATTACAGTAGCAAGGGGTGTGAGTGTCATGTCTGGGACACTCAAGTATATAAGACATGTACAGTACTCTTATCCACGTGAATGTGTTACATACAAGGGTAGTAACCCAGATTACATGCTGTCACACTGGCATGTAGTGTATTATGGCATTACTACTGTTGACAGTGCTTTCCCAGGCAAGAGTGGATTACTAAATGTAGTACTAACTACAAGCACCCCTGCAGGCATAGCTGGACTCTGAGACCTCACTGTTGTGTTCCTGGTGTGTGAGCTGTGTTACAGTATATATCCCC
This sequence comes from Protopterus annectens, assembly GCF_019279795.1. NCBI lineage: Eukaryota > Metazoa > Chordata > Ceratodontiformes > Protopteridae > Protopterus > Protopterus annectens. Next base: position 1,955,018,760 of record NC_056741.1, on the reverse strand, counting down.
TACTGGATAATTATCTGACATGTGGAAAGTAACTGTAGACTACTGTCTGTACAGCAGATGTCAGTGAGGGCTTCCAACATGTAGTAATGGCATACATATTGGTGTCAGACATATATCTGTCGACACATTCATCCTACTGCATAGTTACTTGCCAAGATGATGTATGTCAGTCCCTGTACATATGTGCAGATGGCAGGTATCCATCTTGGATATGTACAGGCAACCTATGCTTGATGGACACTGACATGTCTGCCCAGCTGTGTTATAACTGGCACATATAGGAGACATCACCTTCTATGCACCACATGCCATGGGTACCTCCACTACACTATCACAGTCAATAGAACATGCTTGGGTACAGGTATCCATCACAGACGCTAACCATGTGTTGTAATACATGTTGCATACATGTCAACTGGATCACCTCAGTGGCCATTTGCAGGAGGCACCCAGAGGATTAGCTGATGCATGTCATTCTCACCCTGTGGGTCACCACAATGGCGTCTGTCAATAGATTGCCTGCTGGCACATGGCAGATGGCATGTTACTACTGTACACACATCCCCTACACTTCCCATCTCTCATGGATAATAGCCAGGTACACACCTATGACTACCTACAGCAATGCACCCCAGTACTGACAAATGTGTATGTGTGCATTACTGAGAATAACAGTGTCTGTGTGTTTGTAGACGTATAGTTGATAATACCCTGAGGCCCTTCACACCCACCACAGCACCCATTGTCATAGTAAGATGTGGCTGCCGCTGTACCAGACATTACATGTACCCTGTTACACTTCTCTCCTTAACGGCTACATGAACCTTGCAGTACCAGTACACCAGTGTTGTAAAAATGGGTCGATAGTCATGGGTTACCCATTTAGTTCTGGCAAGTGTGTGTATGTGTGCATGTCTGTATATCTTTAGGGTACAGCATTCCAAGGCCACATACTCCTATTACAATACGCATTACCACACAGTAGTACAGATAGTGTTGTTGCTGCCTATAGGTGAGGCATGACAATGCAACACCCTACTATGCCTGTGGTATGTGCATTAGATGCATTTCCCTGTAGTACCACTGTTGGGATGGACAACGGGCTGCATTGCAGTCGTGGACAATATGTGATGGTGGGTATGTCAGAGTGTCATCATGGGCTCCAGTGAGTACAATATCCACTGTGGGATGTGGTTGCTGTGTACACTGTGATTACACCATGGTGCACCCGGTATATGTCCCATGTACCACTGTCACTATCAACCATAGGGGTAACTGATACCACATTCCAGCCCAGTTATGCATGTGCTGTGTGCAGCCTACTTGTAACACACTGGACACACTGACAAGTTAGTTAGCACTGATAGGCCCAGGTATCTCGGCTGTGTGTCTACCTGTTATGTGTCTGCTAATGTGTATATGATGGTATGTCACACTATGTATTGTCCATATTCAACCATTACACCCCCCATTACCATACTGTACATGTCTGGGGATGTTCTGCTTGTAACATGTAACCTGGAACACATCTCACCCTAAACACTGTGTGGTGTGTGCAATGAAAGCCACACACTTCAGTAGCACTACATACCTATGTAGGGGTCTAGTCCCAGTGTTGCCAAGTAACAGTGTGCATGTATGTGTCTGGATCTACAACAGGTTGCTGATTATACATGTCCCAATGGGTCACCTGTCCATGTGGCACAGGCAGTAACTGTTATGCAAACCTGTGACATGTGTTCAACTGTACCCAGGATATGTCACAGCCATGGTGCCACTACAATGTCATACCCCTTGTGGAATATGACTGCAGACCATCCTTCTGCTGACACATGTACACATACAACACAAATGGATAATATTATGGAGATCACAATCACTCAGTGTTACTAACAGCTATAATGCATCATGGCTGGACAGCTACACTACCTGACATGTATGCATTAAACATTACTCCTGACAACATGTTACACAGCAGTACATTGGGACACTGTAGTACAGTCCCTATGTGCATCAGAACCATATTAGCCTGTCCTTGCATCGAAGTTATGGATGACAGGGATGTAGGGATGTGGTACAGGTATCGTCATATGCACAGGGTGTGTTGTTGGTTTGTCAGAGACTGAGGGTGGGCCATATGTTTGACACCATGCGTGTGGGTGAGGGGTGTAATTAGTTGAAATGCACCTGGTGATGTGGTGTGTGTAGGTATGGGGTTGCCCTAGGTGTGTTTGTATAGTGTGTGGGTATGCATGCACACAGTTCTGCCATGTGGCTGCCCTCTACAGGTGTTTCTTGGACAGCTGCAGACCATACCTGGCAGGGTGTTCAGTTCACCACCTCCGACCATAGACATGGGGACTGTGCCTGCCACGGGTTCCATGGGCACTTCCAGGTACAGGCCTCAATGTGCTACTCTCCTCTGATGATGACACATGTCTGCTGGAACCAGGTCACTCCTGGGACTGGCCAGGGCCAAGTTCACGTGGCCTGCTGTGGTGTTGTGTGAACAGTGCCCCCCTGCAGTGCTGGAGCTGGTACTGCCACTATGGGAGTGCCTTGGTGTCCTAGCACATCCACGTCAACCGCCAGCTGTTGGAGTTGCTAGCCTAAGTCCACCTGGCTGTCGTCCCACTCCCAGCACATGTTCGAGCCTGGAAAAACAATGGTTGATGAGGCCCACCATCTCATCCAGTCTATCCATGACCTCGGTATAATCACAGAGAGCACCAGCAAGTTCATGGAAGTTGTCACTTACAGATGAGAGAGCAGCCCTCTGCATCCTCAGACCCTATCTGGTGTACAGTTCCATACATGCCTGCACCCCGATGACAGTCTGAAACATGTGCCTGGTGGTACCAGTTGTGGTGCTTCTGTCTGGGGCATGATGACCAGTGGCCCTACCACGAGCACCCCGGTATATCTGCCTATGAAGTGCCCTGCCAGGCATCTGGCTATGCCTGCTGTGACCAGACACAGTAGGCATAGATACCACACTCTCCTGCGCATTGCCACCAACCGCCAACTGTCCCTCTGCTATGGCCATTGGTGATAGGGTATGTATAGGCACTGTATCTGTGTGTAAGTTTGGGGTGGCTAAGAGGGGGATGTCAAATGATCACTCAGTTTTGGCCTCTGACAGCCCCACCTGTGCCTCAGCAGTACTATCATCATATTTGGTGTCTGTATGGACACCAACATCAGATTGTATGCAGAAGAGACCCTGACTCACCTCGCCACCTGTGGGGGAAAACAAAAATGCACTTTAAGACCTGTACAGCATTGCATAACAGTACACACACACACACACACACACACACACACACACACGCACACGCACACATGCACACACGCACACACACACACACACACACACACACACACACACACATGCACACACACTGAAATTCCACCATAATACATACCTGTCCCTGAGTTTACAGACAGTCCCACATTTATTCACATAAGTTCCCCATCCTGCATCACACTTGGTAACATACAATTAATGTATCACAACCCAAGACCTGTTACTCCATTACCTCCGTGACTTGAGTGGAATAGGTTTCACATGGCCTCACTGCTGTCATCCAGTGTTTACCCTGGGTATGTCCGGACATCATGAGCATGGTCCCCCTTATGTTAGGGGCTACTACGTTCACTCCATAATGCCACACACTGGAGTGTCATATGTAACTATTGCTCAGCACATGCCAGATCTGCTGCTCAATCAACTTATCATGTGGACAAAAGTAATATATGGATACACTCCCTGGTGTTGTCTAGTAGTTCCCCAATGCATCTGTAATGCTGCATATGTGGGTGGTCATTCACCTTTCTGCCGATTGCAATATTAAGGGTATACCTGATGTCTACTTTCCCTCCCAATGCATGTTCAATGCTACAGACCTTATTATACTATCAGCTGTCCTGTGATTACATATCAGACAAGTATTCCTGGTGTCTCATGTGTCAGTCCATGTCCATGTACTGCACGATTTCAAAGGGAAATAATGCCATATGAACAACCCAAAAATCATACATGTGCATACATGGACACCCACACAAACACACACGCATGCACACATACATCCTACATGCATCAACCCCCCTCCACTTCACCAGATTGCACTTACAGACAAAATAACCCCCACCCAGACACACACACACACACACACACACACACACACACACACACACACACACACACACACACACACACACACACATACACACACACACTCACACCTACAGGTGAGGTTGCACAAAGATAGTACACAGTCTTCCCATTACCCATCTGTCAACATGCATAACATATGGTACTCAACAGCATGCAGTGCAGCTGTAGTCAATCCATGCTCGCAACAGTATACATGTGTGTGATACATGGGCTGTGTTAGTAGGTGATGCCCCTTCCCCTGGAAAACACTGCACCCATGTACACAGTATTGCTGTGCACCTGTTCTGCACCCTGTCATGTACTCTGCACCAAACCTCACAGGTGTACAAACCATTGCTGAATGTATATTACTGTGTCAGTTATGTCTGCTCTAATGCTCACAGCCCCTATGTGTTTGAGCAACACATACCTGGGATGATATGTGGACAGATGTCATTTGTGAATGCCTGATGTCTGGTTTACAGATCTCAACATCAGCGGTGCATGTATGACCAATACGATACTATTACACTGACAACCGTCAAACCTTACCATGGCTATGGGAAGTGTACACACCCTTATTGATATGACGCACTCTTCCTTGATATGCCATGGAACAACATCACTGCATATATTAACATTACATGAGCCTGATATGTGACATATGTCCTGTACATTCACATGCAGTATCTAAGAAATGTGTTAGCAGTGCAGATGCTGACCATGATGCATGCACTCCATGGGTGCATATGTGTGCACGCCCTTATCATGACGGTTTGTTGCACCTATTGTCATGTATACTACAGCAGCCACTATTCCTGTCAGGGGTATGCTAACATGGGACATCTGCATTTGCCAGTATATGGTCAGTCTGCCCTACACATGTCCCCCAACTCTGCATGATTGCAAGGTCTACTCATGTGCACATCCGTTGGAGTTCACACACTGCCATCACTATTGCTGTGTAGTTAGGGTTACGTCTGCCACAGTTCCTGAACCTGACTGTGCAGATACAGCCATTCTTAGCATCCTTAGGATCTCTGCTGCAGTGCACTGGTGTGTCATGATAACACACCCTCCCCACCTTCAGCCTTTTTGCAGATGCTTGACAACTATGGCCTACACATGTGTGTCAGTTTGCAGTGTCCCAGACACTGAACACCACGTGTAACAGACTAGTCCCAGCTAATCACTGACAAGCATACAGATGTACACTGGCACTGGCACAGTACAAATGGGGATGGTGGGCCTGAGATGGGGTGAGGCATTGGTTGCGCAGCACCTGTATCTTACATAATACTGTCTGTAGGTTTCCAATGTGGTCATGGTACACCAGTACACATTGCAAAGCATGACTGTTGGGGACCTCTTCTGTTATGCATACACTACCTGTAGAGAGGCCTGGCTGATGTTTCCTGTGGTACAACTGTCACATCTGTTTACCCTAATCCATAGGCCACATGCTTGCAGAGTCCAGGCAATTGCTGACATGGGTACCCCACAGCCAGTACTTACTGGACATTCCTGCTACCCCTTCAGTGTTGTGGCATGTTAGTGGGCAGCCTGCATGATCAGTTTGCTACATGTGACAGCATTTGTCTTGGGTGGACATCTGTTTATGTCCAGCATCATTCCTGCATACATCCTTGCCACATACATGACTGTCTGCACTGTTTGCCATGGAATATGCAATGGTGAGGTATAGCTACATGTGCAGCATATGGTTGCTACATGTTGGGTATGGGGTCCACACCATGTCATGTAAGATGTGTGCAAGCTTCGCCTGCCTCTGTTGTAGGTACATGTGCATATTTGATGGCCAAACATCTTGGACAGCTGATCACTACATGGTGTGACATTGGGGATGTGTACTTGTTGAACGATGCATTTCCATGACAAATTCATGCAGGCAGTACCTCAACAGCTACCTCCACTATATTTCCTCGGGAGTGTGTGCACACATATGCTTCCAGTGTTTATGAAGATATGTATTCTCCATATTTGATGCCCTAACCTACGGTTCCATATTACACACACAGTGCTCATGTTGGGCAGGTGTTAAGGGTTGTGGACCACAGTATTATGTTATGCCATACTGGAGATCTGTAACAGCTGTCATTGTAATACTGGTATATACACTGTTGTAGCACTGTATAATGGTGATGTTTCACACATGTCCCTAGTGTAGGCCATGTGTCCCACCATTATGTTCATCCCTGTGGACACTTCGCAATGACAGGATATTAGTTATCTTGCAGGTGTCTGACATACCCTTCAGATACCCCACCATGATCACCACTGTGTTGCAGTGCAGCTAATAGCAACAATACGTGAACATGTACGACATGCATTATGGGTAGGTGTGTTAGATGTGTGCATGGAATATACAATAGCCATTATATGCCCGGTGTATTGGCAAGCATGAACATAAACCATGCTCACCAGCTATAGGCTGCTGCCTTGGTGGTATACCAGAGGGACCTACATAAGAGTGTGAGAGATGTGATGTGAGTAGCCACAGCTGTGGCATTGCTACAGGGTGGGTGCAGCATTACAGTACATCAACAGTACAAGTCCACACTACTACAGCTTATGCACATCTGTTTATCACTACTATGCAGTAACAGACTATATGTATGACATCTCACGTATGCATGATCTAACTGTACAGATGCAGATGCATATGCAACAGTGGTCTACTGATGTGCCCTGTGGCCTTACCTGCATGCTCCTCAGCTGGTGTGTGGGTAGCACCCACCACCACAATGGTCTCTGCCAGTTGTTGGGTGTGTGGGCGGGCAGGTGCCACGAGGCTGGCGAGGAGCTCCTCAACACGTATTGGGGGGTGGATGGCATGACCCCCCCATTGTGAGGTGATTCCCCCCAGACTGCAGCAGCACACCGATGGGCATTACAAAGCAGATCACTACAATGATGCTGGACCTGCTCATAGCTGAGGCTATGCATGTCAACATCATTGACCCTGTGGACTAGATCGTTCCACAGTCCACTCCTGCTGCTCATGGGCTGTCCTACCAAAGAAAACCTGGTAGTGCTGTATCAGGTGGTTCAGTATGACCTAATTTTCTGCCGCTGAATACACTGATAAATGGCCATGAGACATCTTGCCTGAAAGACATAAAGATGGAAACAGGTCTGAGCAACTCATACAGCAAGGTTACCATAGTTCTTAATACACATCTCTGTCTCCCCCCCACCATATCAGTGACAACAAACTGTTAACAGAACTCAACAGGTATGGCTACAGCTTACCTACCATTGGGACATATATTGTATTGTACCATGCATTATGCTATGTGTTTGAGCCATGTTCTCTGTGAGCACCCTATAATTCCTGGCCTTTTACAGACTATTTCACCTGCATGCCATTGTCAGGGCCACTATGGTTCCATATATGCATGTGGTATGCTTGCTATGTAATTGCTGCACATCTGTCATTCTGTGTTATTGGGGATATCTATGCATGCTGTTGGACATGTTCTGGGATTGTGTGTACTATTAGTACCCACATATGTTCTATAACAGTGACACAATAGCATGTTTAGGGAATAGTTGCCAGCAGAACCACCTCTCCCACCTCATCTGGCCATGTTACCAGGCCATATCACAGGTGGGACTCACCCTGGGGCCTCTTCATATACTGGTCCAGCACTACCTTCATTTGGAACCACCTCAGGGGATGGTGTGTGTCCCCCCTGGGAGCACACACAGATATGATCCTATCACCCAAGATCAGGTCCATGGTCTGTTCCATAGGTGGCTCCACAGAAACTTGTGGGATGTGCTACAGCACCTTGAGGCCCCCAGTACACAATCGCAGGGTCCACATGCTCCTCCTGCTCAGCTACCAGGACAGGCACCTTCAGGGCCATGAAACTGCTGATGTGACCAGCAATGGGTGGGGGCCTTTTTCCCATTGTTTCCATATGGGGACTCATGGGGTTTCCACATCGCAGATCACACACACCATCCAGGGTGTTTACCCACCACGTGTCATATACCACCCCTGTAAGCTATCCTCTATATCTACAATCCCGAACCACCTCCACAAATATACCTGCTATCCTTCCCCATATTCCCATTCCCTACTTCACAGACAAGGACAATGTGGTCCCAACATGGAGTTCACATGTGACATAACCATCCATGTTGCACACACTTACAGCTGAATATATCTGTGTGTATTGCTATATGTGATGTTCTCTCACACATAGCATGCAGCACTGTGGTGGTAATATATGGGACATGCATTCACAACATGTGTGTGTGTGTGTGTGTGTGTGTGTGTGTGTGTGTGTGTGTGTGTGTGTGTGTTTGTATATATGTAGACATACAGACACACACAGACACACACACACACACACACACACACACACACATATATATATATATATATATATATATATATATATATATATATATGTGTGTGTGTGTGTGTGTGTGTGTGTGTGTGTGTGTGTGTGTGTGTACACATATACATACCTATATATATGGGGCACATTCAGACATCAGGTCCACAATCTCTAACTCTCCTTCCTGCACAGCTGCACTGACAGGTGCCACATATGGACACAACCTAACATTAGGGGGGTATATATAGGGCCAGATTGCAGGCAAGCCTATTACACACCTATGGCATTTCAGCATGCTACAATACATGTTAACCTGAGTGTCCTGCAAGTGGTGGGCTCTGGAACCCACATGTCCATCTTTATGGCATTACGTCCACCACCAGCTATTGGTCACAGTAATATAAATCCTTTCCATTACACAATACACACTATGTTGGCTTACATCTTGTCAGTCAGTGCTGCTCTGCACAGTTGACAAGTATGGCCCACTACCCACAGGAACAGACTCTATTGTCCACAGCAGTTGTTCAGCTGAACATCATTATAACAACAACACCTGATGGCACATATATATCATTGCACATCATCTATCCCAGTATTGTGGACCGAGTACTACAGTGAATTACATGCATATATACTTCACATACCTGTTGTGGGAATGAGGTCTGTTTTGGATGGTTTCCTTGGAGGAGCTTTTTTTTTATCCTTGACTTTGGCTTTAGCCTGCTTTCTTTGTTTCTGTTTCGGTTTTGGTTTGGTTTTGGTTTCTCTCTCCCTCTCTTTCTCTCTCCAGTAAATGGATTGGGCTGCTTGAAATAGATTGCATCATGGCTTTTGTAGGTGATGCACATGATCAGGTGATGGCCTCTGCACCAATCAGTGTCCTCCACTTGCTACCTGCATGCAGCATGCTGTGTAGTACTTCCAATTACCACTGTCATGGCAACCCACTACTATAAATCCCTACATCATGTGGGCATTGTCCCTTTACCTTTCCTGTATGATGGACATCCTTCCTGTGTGTGGGCAACAATATTACAGACAGCAGGTAGCAATACCTCTTACAAGAGAACTTGCACACTCAGGCCAGGTACATATTTGTATGAGCTTCCAGAACTACAGACAGAGTGTGAGTAGTGTTGTTGTATGCATTGTATAACACCAGTGTTACAGGGTATGTGTATACATACTAGTTTAAAATGGAATGCAGTCTGCCTGCATAGCTCTCAACTGTGGGCCTATCCACTTGATGGCCAGAGGTGTGCCTGTTATGTTTTGTCTGTCCACCACACAGGTCTTGTGTCAGATATATCACTGGCAGTGTGTGTGTGTTGAGTGCTATCATTACATGGCTACATCCTTTTGTGTTTCTGACTTCATATTCATGACTAAGGGTATATTGCAGACTATCCTGTAACACCAGCAATTTGCTTAGTGTATTACAACACTATTTAACATATGGACCCGTGTTCCAGCCTCTGTCCTCCAACTACATACCAGGCTTTGTCCATACGACATGTTGTCAGGGGTTGTTATGTAGTGGCCTGTGAGTATGTCATGCTGCCATTCCTGCCATCACTCCACTGCTGTGGTGGCCCCCACACACATATTGTGGGGTTGGGTCCATATATGTGTGGGCTTCATCTGCACAATACATGTGTGCCCTTCTGCAGTACTGAGGTCAGTGTATGTAACAGTGGTATATGCCCCTGTATGTCAGTCTATGGGGGGAGATCCACCATAAATAACCTAGGCTGTTACAATATGTGAGGAATATCAAGAGCAAGCTGCCTTAAGGTATCTGGATGTACATTACCATACAATTCACCTTGGGAAAATAAAGGCCTACTGCTTCCTGCCATGCAGACTGTTCTGTTTGTCAGTGTGATTTTGATGGTTTCAGTTATGCCTTGTTATGTAACAGATACATCTCATTGTGTCAGCTGAAGTCTTTTCACCCTAGGGATTGCATACGGAGTGTAGTTAGAGGCTGCTGAACTATACATCTGCATTAATTACTGTTGATTGATTGTTATCATGTGGCCTAGTCTGTCTTTACTGCTGTACTATTTGAAAGCCTTGGCCTGGACAGCAACATATGTTATGCTTTCTGGAATACTGTATTAATTGATCTGTTGAGAGTTGCATTAATCTGATTATATGCATTTCAAAGTCTGAACAGTTATATGACATGGTATATACAACTGTAATAGTACATAAATAAAGCTTTCTCATGTATGCAAACCTGTGTGTGGTGTTATATCCTTTGACCTCTCTGTGGGTATATGTTTCAGGCAACAATTGTCTTTTGTATGGGTGACTCATACAGTGTCCATTTGATAAGGTAGCAACTGTCGGAATACTGGCTGTTCCATATGGTATGCACCCTCTAAATATGTATCTTCCTATACATATCTCCATGTGTGTATTTGTAGTTACACATATATATATATATATATATATATATATATATATATATATATATATAAATATATATATATATATGGGATCCGTACAGATCCCCGACTGCACTTTCCACCAAAACAGAAATTAGTGTACTTAACCGAAAGTGCTGTTCACCGAAGCAGCACTTGTGGATAAGTATGCTTGTTGTGCAGCTTGTACTACGGTGAAAACGTTTTCGGTAAAGCACGTTCAGTGATAATGGATTCGGACTTTTATCTTTCGATCAAAAGTCCTAATCTATATATATATATATATATATATATATATATATATATATATACATATATATATATATATATATATATATATATATATATATATATATATATATATATATATATATATATATATATATATATATATATATATATATATATATATATATATATATATATATATATATATATATATATATATATATATATATATATATATATATATATATATATATATATATAGATATATATATATAGATATATATATATATATATATATATATATATATATATATACACATATATGTATTTGCAAATGTGTGTGTGTGTGTTTGTGTGTGTCTGTGTGTGTGAGTGTGTATATATGTATCTTAGGAATGTTTATTGCTTCCACATTGTACATTCCCTATGGTAGCCAGACTGTACTGCATGATATCTTACTGATATCAGCGTGACATCATACAGGTGGGATGGATTACTGTTAACATCGTGTGCACATGTTGTCTCGGGTCCTGGTTATGGGACTTGCAACAGTTGGTACTGTATTGCAGAGCAGACCTGTTTGGCTATGGGGGGGTAATATCAATGCATATAAGACGTATGTAGCTTGGGCTCCCTCACCCCCATTAATGGTGCCTGTGGTCATAAAATGTATTTATTATGATCTCATTTATATCTATAGATATATATCTGTATACACACACACACACAAATATATATATATATATATATATATATATATATATATGTATATATATATATATATATATATATGTATATATATATATATATATATATATATATATATATATATATATATATATATATATATATATATATATATATATATATATATATATATATATATACATAGTGTTGTCGCCTCACAGTAAGACGCTGTCTGGTTGTGCGTCAGGGCTGGTAACTCAGCACGTAAAAATCAACGACCAATCATTAGCGGACTGGAGTTCCGCTGTGGTGACCCCTAACCGGGAAAAGCGAAAGACACAAACAATATATATATATATATATATATATATATATATATATATATATATATATATACATATATATATATATATATATATATATATATATATATATATATATATATATACATATATATATTTATATATCTATTTAAATAAAAATATATATAATACACACACATGTGCTATTGTAACCTGATAGTAACTTATTTGCTGACTGTAATGGAACTTTGTTACATTTTGTTCACTGAGGAGCTTTTCTCCCCGGGTCTCTGCTGAACATGAGCCAAAAGCTCAGTCAGGCTAACACGGTTAACATATGTAAAATAAATAAATACATGAATAATTATATACATCTATATGTTTAAATACATTTCCTGTACTGTTGAATGACTGTGCTGGATGATATGTTTGTGAAAACATCAGGGTTATTTATATCTGACATGGCTTAGTGATAAATCACTTTAGCTATGGTGTGCAGGGTCCTGGGTTCGAGCCTTGCAGTGGCTGTTTATTTTTTTGCCGGCCAGAACAAGGGCCATTGGATACAGAGTGATTAAGGCACTTTTAAGCAGTTGTAAGCGGGTTTGCGCAGAGGTAAGCACTGCTTACTTCCGGTTACAGTTTCTTATATTGATTTAGATTCTCAATTGCTTAACCTGTGTAGGCATTGCTTACCTCTGCGCAAACAAGCTTAAACCTGCTTACTGCTGCTTCAAAGTGCTTACTCCTGCTTACCCCCATGCTAGTTTCTTTAAAAGAAATGAAAAAGGGTTAATAAGAAAGTGGTGAAAAAAAAAGGCACAAAGAAGGAAAGACAGTAGGGAAAATATCTAGGGATGTGCAGGAGGAGTGTAAGGAAGGTCCATAGCTGCCCATTTCTTCTACAGCAATAGCTGTGCATATACACTGAATTTGGAGATAGATTTGGACACTCATACCCCTGATAGAGGGGTGAGGACAACAATAATATGATGTTGAGTCAATCAGACCAGATTACATGTGTCAAGTGGACATGTGTGCAAAATGGACAGCTATGTATGGGGTGAGATTTTTTGGGGGGGAACAGATTGCTTTTTTATTTTTTTTTCAGGTGAGAGTGGGATATTGGGGAGGGATAGTAGGTATATCTGGGAAGGTATGTAGGGTAGGTTAACAGACAAGACAAACAAGATGCATAGAGGGGCAGTATATGACACATGTGGGGTAAACACCTTGATGGGGAGGGGTGTTTGGAAATCAGAAGCCCATGATCCCCCTAGTGGAAACAGTGGGACTGAGGTCCCCACCCATGGACAATCACCACTGCACCTTCACAGCCCTGAAGGTGGCTCTGCTGGGGCTGAGTAAGAGGACCAGGCCAACCCTCAAGCTGGCATAGCAGATCTCCGACCTCCCTGCAGAGCTCGCTACTCACCATGACTCGGACCTGGTGATGGGTAACAGGTTCCTGTCTGTGCCCGCTCTTGGTGGAGGGTGAGCCACATCCCCTGAAGTTGTTCCACCTGAAGGTGGTGCAGGACCAATGGACGAGGAGTTCCCAGGTTGGGCCCCAGACATTCTGGTGCCCAGTGCCATGGCCAGCTGAGGTGGGACAGGTGGGTCTGCCGGGACTGGCCTTCCCAAATGTGCTATGGTGTTTAAATTTTATCAACATATGTGGGTTAGAAATAGTCAACACATTCCAGGATTAGCTATATCAGCATGCAGAGATATTTCCATTAACCCAAACACCAGATATGGAACAGTTGCATAGCAAACAGAACACATGCATATATGGAACCACAGTGGTTTTAACAACAGCATGCAGGTACATTTATGGTAGTATGCCACCAATGTGGGAATATTACAACATGGCACATGCATAGAAACAAATTTAAATAATTATCAAACAATAGGACATATGTCCCAACAGTAGAGTTAATTCAGCACATTCTGATTGAGTTGTGTATTCAGTTTATTGTTGCAGATATGGTGGGAGGGGGAGAAAGATGTCAATTAACAACTAGTATATTCCTGTAGTTTTCATTACTTTCCTAGTCAGTGCTGTGATCTGAACCTTACAGGTATTTGTACACAACCCTATTGCCTTAGCTTGAACAGTGGTATGGCTGTCAACAACGATATACATGAACTAAGTTTTACCTGCAGTATACACCTCTTACCAGGTATACCTGTGGAGGTATTGTTTGTTAACACTACGTAACTGTTCTTCATATACTCCCAGATTCCAGGTTGATGTTATGCCCATACCTGTCCATCTCTTATTGTACACACTCTGGGCATGTCTTCACCACATGCAGGTGAACTGGGACATATTTCGACTATTGCCCTCTTAAACCTTTACTGACTTGTACAATGACAGGTTTGTTTTAGTTGACATTTTCCAAATATGTACAGGTATGACTGTCAGTTATATGACATGAAATGCTGCCTACATGACCAAAATTAGCACACTGACATGGCAGGGGGAGAGAGTAACAGCCGGCAGATATGGGCCAAGTAACTGGACATTCTGGACAATTCTGTACACTTGTGGGGCTTGATTCTGCATACAGCTTACTACCACTACCAGGATTTGAACCATGGCTGTGTCTGCTAAATGTAAAACACTGTCCATCACATTTGTGTGCAATATAGATATTTCTGTGTATCTCTCTTGTCTGATCTCTGTCTATAATTCTCCTGTGGGTTTACATTCTGACCTTGTAATTACAACACTCTTATACAGGATTTCCTAGACAGTTGTATTATGTAGTACAGTGTGGGTGACAGTGATGAGTAATACCTTATTATTCAGAGCAACTGCAACACTAACAATGCCATACAATACCAGAGTAAACAGTACCAGTACAGGATATCAATCAATTCTAGGCACAGTGTTCATATCTGACAGACCTGTGGGAGCAATGTTTGTTAGCACTACCTGAATGTTGCCACAGAAATTACCAGTTTCCACATTGGTATTATGCACATACGTCTCACTCTCTTACTGTACATACTCTGGTCACAGCTTGACAGCATGGGGGTGGAGATAGGACATACTTAGCTAATTACTCTCATAACATTCTGGGGAGTTGCTAGAGTGATAGGTTTGTTGTTATAGATTTCTGACAATCAGTTGTACGTTTTGTTTGTTGCCTAAACATCTGCGATCATCCCACTGGTTTGCCAGAGGGACAGGGTGACAGGCAGCAGATATGGGACAGTTTACTGGACATTCTGGACATATCTGTACAGTTCTAGGGTATGATTCTGCATACAGCCTACTACCACCCCCAGGATTTGAACCATGGCTGTGTGTGCTAAAAATACAACAGTTTACATCACAGTTGTGTGCTATTTGGATTTTGTTGTCTGTATTTTCACTGTTTTCTGTCTAAGTCTCTCTCAGTTGTACTATATGACCTCTTGGGATTACAACAGTCATATACAGACATTCCTACACATTTTATTTATGTAGCACAGTGTGGGTAACAGTGCTTAATACAACACTACTATTAAGTGATTGCAGTTCTACATTACCATATGATACCAGAGTAAACACATGCAGTCCAGCAGTTAGACCTTTATTGTCGGGCTATTATGCTTTTATTTACATACAACCTATATGAGACTCTTCCTGCCCTATTCTCTGGTGTATGCAGTATATGCCTTAAACAATACAGGTTTTATATAAGCAATTAACTAACTAGTACTTTTAAATTTATTTCCTATGACAGTACATGCAAGAGTATTACTAACCTGCCTCGCATCATAACCACCTCAATCTACAGCCTTGGGCTTCCTGTTTCGCAGCCCACTCACCTGCTGCTGTGAAAGACATAAGAGGAATATATAGCTATGCCTATCCATAATATACATGAGCTGGCAATTATTAAACAGGTACTGAGTACTACAGGTACTCAGGACTGATACTTACACACAGCTTGGACATCCCCTGTCCTCCTAGACTCTTGGATCCATTGATCCAAGAGATCCCCCTTTCACCACTTCAGGTCGGCATAGTGATGCCTCACCTGCTTACCAGTTTGGGGTATGCCAGTGGCACTGGTGAGGTTACGAGCTAGACGATCCCAGGCTTTCACTTTGTATTGGGAACCCTGATACTGGCCCTGCAGCAGTCTCTGGTCATGGTTTTTCACAAGGAGTCCAGCCATGACTCTGGAATTCTAAGTGCCCCAGTGCCGCACCTTAATGTGCAGACCCCCTTGCATTCCAGACATAGTGCCTACAAGGTGAAACTACAACCAGTTATGAGATGTATTCCCACCTGTTGGGTTTAAATAAGGCCAGTTTACCACACTTTGCTGTGATTGGATGGCTTTAAAAGTGCTAAGCTATGGACAAACCTGCTTACCTAAGGTTGGCATTGCTTAAAGGGCTATACCAATGGGCAGACTGAGTTAACTGACCTATACATTGCTTACACCTACTAAGCTGGGCTGTGCAATGCTTAGCATTGCTTAATATTTAATTTGCATTATATTTGCATTTTGGCATTGATTTATTATTCATTACATGTTGTATATGTCTTTGGTATCCATGATTCAAGTGTATGTACACTGTATAGAGTCCTTGTGTCTATTAGGGAATTTCAACACTTTATTACAATGACACCTCACATCTGGGCTTAATGCAGTACTCCAGTTCACATGTGTATGTTATATAGTAAGTTATGCAATATAAAACTGTATATAGATTCCTTTCACATGTTCAGTTTGTATTTCCTATAGTGAGGATCTGTTTGGTGAAACCTCAGTCTTATGTACTGCTGTGATGGCTTAGTGGTTAACTACTGTGACTATCGTGCACAGGATGCTGGGTTCAAGATCTGCAAAGGCTGGTTATTTTGTTTCTGGCCAGAACAGCGGCTGATGCACACAGAGTGATTAAGGCACTTTTAAGCAATTGTAAGTGGGTTTGTGCAGGTTTGCGTGAAGTTAAGCAATGCTAATCTCCAGTTAAATATACTTACAGAGAGTTAGCTTCAATATTGCTTAACCTGTGTGTGCATTGCTTACCCCCATGCAAATGGGCTTAAACTCACTTACTACTGCTTAAATATGCTTACTCCTGCTTACTACTGCTTAAATATGCTTACTTGTGCTTACTATTGCTTACTCCCACTTACCATTGCACTAATTTAGACAGTAATGTCAACTGGTTCTTGGGAAGGTGGTGGCATTGGGAACTGTATGGATTTTTCATTCATTACACATTTTACCTTCCATTTGTATCCCTGATTCCTGTGTACATATACTGTATGGGGCACTTGTGATTACCTGTGGACTTTACAACATTATGACAATGACACCTCACCTCTTCATTTAATGCAGAACTCCAGTTCACAAATATATGTTATTTAGTAGGTTATGCAACAAAAAATTGGTCATAAAGTGATTTAACATGGAAAAGGGAATGTACTGGAGTGGGACTCAAACTGGGAATGACTGCTCGTAAGGTGAATGCTCTGCCTACTACACTATTGCTGTATTGCTTCATTTGCATATATCATGCTTTTTATCCTCTTGTGCCATTTAAGCTGCATTAACCGTAGCTAAGCAATGGGCAAACCCACGCACCTACGGTTAAATTTAATCTGTTGTATAAAAAAAGCACTTCTTTATATTTAATGTTTTAACTATTGCTTTTGCAAACTTGGGGGGATGTTGCTGGGGGTATGCAAACACCTATGTGCAGTCTTGCTCATTCTTATTCCTACATTGCTGTTCTTCATTGCAGGGGCATGTATATTCTGAGAGCTCTGCTCTCAGATATGCCCCCTGCACTCGTACACACTCCATGTCCATTTAGGAGCTCAGGCAGGGCGCCTTCATTTATATGCATGGCACGCTGCTGTCCTGCTCCTAAACAGCCGCTTCTGTGCAGGACTAAGCTAGTCCTGCACAAAAGGATAGTGACTCCAGGGGTATTTCTATTATTCTAACATGTTCCTCATCTCCTTTAGAGCCTCAGACAGAATTGACTCCTTCAGTACTGAGCGGTTTGAGAAGGGCTATCTCTAAACACTTTAGTACTGACCATTTTCAGAGCAACTGCTCACAAACTACTGATTGTGTCTGTTCCTGCTTCATGTGTATAAATGTCTGCATCTTGAAAATGGTGTGACATTTTCACATTCAATTATATGGACATATTATTAGCATAACCATCTAAAAAAGTTGATTAGACTTTGTATCTACCATAAAAGGAAATAGAGTGATTACATTATGAATTTTAATTAAAAATAATTATACTGTGATTTTTGTGCCATAGTTTGGAAAATAAGTTCTCACTATTATACAGAAATATGTATGTCTTTCCTGCCACAATATATTTATGTTTAATTTTGAAGTGTTTTACTCACAAGATATTTATGTCACCTCACACATGCAATGCAGTCATACAGTTATTTACATATTAGACCTGACTAGAAAAGAAAGCAGAGAATATTGCAGCTTCATTATTCATGTTAAACAAATTTGATCTAAGACCATGATATCAGCCATAATGCAGATACAGAGCCTCATTTAAAGGTACATTTTCTAGATTCACTTAACAAAAACGGTGTGACCAAAACCACATTTAAGTTGAAATTTACTACATTCATCCCATCTTCTGTTTATATGATATATAAGTTAAGATATAAATATTTGCAAATTTTGAACATCGTATAGTCAAAAATAAAAAAAAAATATCTCTCCAGATTTTGGCTTTCAATTTGTCCTTTGGATTTTCCATACCAGTTTTATGTAAAAAAAAAAACAAAAAAAAAAAAAGCATTCGCTATTCATCCAGCAGGAACTTCTAGCTGAAAACTTAGAGACATTTTCAATTTTGGATCCTTCATATCATGCTACCAGTTTGGGTGGTCATGCCTACTCCACTATATATCGTACTCATATTAGTAAAGTGACACATTTTTATTCAAATAGGATTCTAGATTCACTTAACAAAATGCTGTGCCCCAACCCATCATTTCAGTCTAAATTTACTACATTCATCTCATCTACTGTCTATAGGATATATAAGTTAAGACACAAACAATAGCAAATTTTGAGTATCATATAGTCAAAAAAAATATATATATATATATATCACTCCAGTTTTTAGCTATGAATTTGTCCATTCAATTTTTCATACCAGTTTTATATCAAAGAAAGCATCTCATATTTATCCATCAGGAACTTCTAGTTAAAAACTTAAAAAGAGACATTTTCATTTTTTGATCCTTCATGTCATGATACCAGTTTGGGTGCTCATCCCTACTCCACTAAATATCTTGCCTGTATTAGTAAAGTTATACATTTTTTTCATATAGGGTGTTATAGACTACACACACACACACACACACACATACACACACACACACATATATATATATATATATATATATATATATATATATATATATATATATATATATAAAAAATACAGTAACCTAAAGAATACAGGTAGGACTATCTGCATGCTAAAGTTTGCTTTATCCTTCCTGTGTTATAACCACAGTATGTCGGATATGCAACTGGATACAAGTATTAAAAATCGTGCAAATAATTCCTAGTCATGTAATCTTAACTACTGAGATTTAATGCATACTTTGGCAACTGACATATGTGTCCTCGGTTCTGACTAACAATTTAATGTTTTATAGTTTTAACCCATATTTATTTCCTTTTGTCTATCACCTTACTTTTCAAATGTCTCAGCATCCTAAACACTATGTTTACTAATCACATGGCCACTGATTAGTCACCTCATAGCTTCCATCAATAATGGTAGAAAGGTAGATGGTGTCATCCCAACTAACTCTTAAAATGGGAATTTGCAGTACTGATTAGTACTGCAAAAATTTAAGAGTTATTTAAGCTAAACATATTGATTTTTTTTCCAGATATACCATGTTACCTTTCTGACAGTTTTTTATTTGTTAGTATAATGGCAATGGATAGCCACACTTTTACTGTATACCATTGTGCAAATGTTACATTTTCCCCGGGATTCAAGAAGCTCAAAATTTCATGCAGGAACAGTGTAGCCGTTCCTGCATTGAATATGGCCACCGAGCGATCCAGCAAACAGCTCATTTGACGTGCACGAGCATGCCTACACTGTTCCTGCACGGCCACAACAGCAGAATGCTAATTACCTCATTTGCTGGTGAAAACCATGCAAATTAGGTGAATTAGCGATTCAGCAAGCAGGCAGGTATCCGTGCAAGAACAGTGTTAGTTACAGAAATGTATTCGTTTACTAACCGAATACATTTCTGCAAATAAGAAAATGGAGGCATGACAGCTCCCAAAAAGCATGCATTATAGTCTTTAGGCATGCCAATGTCCAAATATATGGCCATTGGCATAGAAAACTGCTTAATTTTATAAAAAAAACAAAGCTATTTTTTTTTTGGCCGAGCTCGGCCGTTTAAGCATAGTGCAACGGGATTGTGCCAACAATTAAAAAAAATGTGAAAATTCAATTTTAAGGAAAATCTACATTTTGCCATTATAGTCTATGGAATGCAGAATGAAAACAATACAAGGGAACAGTGGTTGTCAAGGGGAAAGGCTCTGTGTTAGTGCAGTAACTATGGACTAAGGCAGTGGAGTATGTAAATGAGGGGAATGTACTGAATCACAAAAATCTTCCAAGTGCCAAACTGCACCTAACTGTGTAGGTGCTATAGCACAATTGTGCAACTAGGAGGAGCAACAGACATGAGAAGGGGGGTGTCAGGCATGTTGGATCCCTATAGTGCAGAGATAAGCTTAGCTAAGCACAACTAAGCAAGAGGGTGTGTCTGAAGCTGTATTGACTTATTCCATTAAATGAGGAGTGTGTTTGCTTCCAGGGCAGGGCCATTTCTTCATGTTTACATTAGCTAAAAAAAAATGAAAATAGCAGGACTGTTTACATTTGGGCACCGGGTTTGTGTGGCATGCCTCGGGGGTTAAAGGGGTAGGAAATCAGAAGGGAAAAAAAGGGAAAAAAATGAAAATAGCAGAATAAAAGCAATCAAGAACAAATTACATAGCCAGCAGGTGGAATGAATCCTATTCAGCCAATCATACAGGCAGCATCTGCAGCACAACAGTATAAACTATGGAAACACCTTACAGTCTGTTTTTTTCCCACAAACTCTGCACCATTGGTGTACACATGTGAGGCAATTTTAACTGGAAAAATGCTAGGGGCTGTCATTGCTTTGATCCATCAGTATGTGCTAGAGGCTGAAGGCGGAGAGGATAATGCTGACAGTGCCACAGACCAAGGAGGAGGAGTAGAGTGTTCAGACCCATGGTAACTTACCAGAGGCTACATGATCTGGAGATTGTAGAACACTACAGAATGGACAAAGACATACTTCAGCCAATCACTGAACTGTGCCGGCCTCAACTCAGACCTAGAAATACCAGAGGGTAACCCATCCCTGTGGATACCAAGGTATGTGTTGCCTTAAGAATTCTAGCTACAGGAATTTTCCAAAGACCTACTGCGGACATCAGGGGGTCTCACAGGCATCTGCATCCAGGGTACTGCACCAGTTCCTGGATGCCATGCTACCACATGCTGGTGAGCACATTTACTTCTGCAACACCCATGAGGAAAGGACCAGCAATATGCGTATCTTCCATCATGTAGCAGAATACCTGGAGGTACTAGGTGCAATAGACTGCATGCAGATCCACATCAAAGCAACACCTAGTGAAGAGGGTAGAGTCTACATAAACCACAAGAGATCCCCCTCCATCAACTGCCAGGTCATGTGCAATGCCCAGGGCATTATCATGAATGTGTGCGCTGGCAGCCTTGAAAGCTAACATGACTTCTACATCTGGCATTTGTCACATCTGTTCCAGGCATTTGCCAGTAGGGGCATCCCGTATGACCATCTTTTGGGGGATGCTGGCTATGCACTGAAGTCATGGATGATGACACCCATCAGAAATGCACACACACCCACACAAGAACATCTTAATGAGGCACATGCACAAACCAAGAGCATTATAGAGCATGTGTTTGGGATGCTCAAGTCAAGGTTCCATTGCCTAGAGATATCTGGTGGAGCTTTGCAGTACTCTCCAGCCACATGTGCACACATGTTTATAGTATGTGCCATGCTACATAATATGATCCTGCGGAAATAGCTGCAGCAGGAGCAGCATGGGGAAGGGCCACAGAGTCCACCACTATTGCCAAGGTCCCCACAGGCAGACAGGAACTCAGAGAAGGAGGCCCCTGAGCATGCTCTTGTAGGCAGACAGAGGCATGCCCCGTATGCTCAAGCCTTGGCAAAGGGGCAATGCATAGCACACACACTGGCACTGTAGGGACCTCAGAAACTGACACCCATCTCTGACTCGCAGCACACAGTAAAATGGATGACACACACACATCACATTACCTGTAACTTACAATGTATAGGCAGTGTACTGTGTGCATCCAACATAGGCAGTCCCAAGCACCGTCCTCACAACTGCTGCATCACAAGGTAAGTCAGTCTTCTTAACAATAATTGAATGGATTAGTATGTTTTGCTAGCATATCTATGATAATGCTATATGCATGCAAGGGAATGGAGTGGCCTACTGGGATAGCAGCACACAACTGACAGCTATGTGGGACACCAGGAAATGTCTGGCCAAAACTGGCCCCCACACACTATGCAGTAGTACCCAAAGTGGCAAATCCCACTGCAGTATATGTGTGGGAACAATTAACTGTGGGGTCATAGGTCACAGATATGGATGTCAATGTGGGGGTCCCATACCCACTCCTCACACCCACACAAGTCAGTTGTAGAAAACCACAGAGAAATGCCTGGTAAAGGCACACAAATGGTGGCAATGTTGAATTAACCCCTACAGACTCACACAGTGATAGCACATCAGGACCCGCAGTTGCAGTAAGGCTATGAAGGGTAAGAAGTCTGAAACTGTATGAAATGTATGCCAGTATAATCTAACCCATGCTCTTTACTGATATGCCTCTATTCCCCAAAACAGCGCACAATAGTATGGTAAATGGAACCAAAATGTAAAGCAAATATCAGCACAGTCTGTGAAAATGTGTACATTTGACAGGTATACACACAAATGCAGTAACATGTATGTTTTCAGGGAAATAGCAGCATAGCACACATTGGCAGGGCTGTACCAATACACATGAAAACATGTTGCCTGTCCACAATATGCAGGGGTCATTGAGCTATGTGTATGTCTAGTTAATACTGTCAGGATCTGATCAGGATGATCTGGCAGTCGTCTTGTAGTGCCCTAGGTACAGTGCTGTCTTTGATTGGGCCATGTGCAGATAACTGCAGTACCAGCTGTTATACATGTCAGTGACACCCACTGCTCTGCCACTGATATACCTGGAAGTCACAGTGCTGTGTGGAATATACTACACATATAAGTGACATATTGATGGATGTGTAGCTGAGGTGCCAAGGCTTTTTGTGAATATAAGTGCTTTTTGGTACTGTTGCCAGTGGTTATTCTCAATAATCCTTTTGTGTTATGTTTGCTTTTACATGTAATGGACATGCCTGCACAGCAGAATGCACTCTGTACCCACACCCATAACTCCCAACCTCTGACAGCAAAATGACTGGACAAGGGCAGAAATTAAAGTAGAACAAAGGCACAATGATAGGCATGTTTTACAAATATCACCCTTTCATACCGAGAAAGTTGGTAAGGTGAGGGATTTGCAGTAGAGGCAATTGTCTGAAGGTTATGTAGTCTGAAACAGTAATGTCTGCCATTATTTTGTAACATCACTCTTCAATTATATGCAACTAACTTGCCATAAAAACACAAGTTTACGTAGAAAGGTTGAAACCTCTAGCCAAACACCTAGGCTGTAGCCACACCTCACAAATGGCCTTGTTGGGCAAGAATGTGCATAGCTTCCCTCATAATATTGGTCTATGCATCATACAACTAGTATTCCTCTTGTAAAGCACTGTGATGATCTGAAGATGTCTGGCACTAGGTAATGACAGAATACATTGCAGTGTCAAAGTACAGATATGTCAGGAAATGTCTGCTAATCAAACCAAGGACCCGGAGGAAAGTCCTGTGTACTCCTGAGAGGTATGGTTGTAGCACATAAAACCCTGGACTGGAGTACACCTATCTCTGGAATGGGGTCCCACTCTAACTATAGAAAGTCACAATGGGCATACTCCTACACTTAGAGAATCACAGGACATGTTGGAACCCACATCGGAATATATGACTGTATTGTGCATATAGGTCTGTGCATACAGACAGCTATGTACACCTCAACTGTCCCCACACACTCACATCAGACAGGATTACCATCAGCTAGCTGTAGCTGGCCCATATGTAATATATCTGCATCTGTTGCATGAGATACACACACACATATATATATATATGGGCAATAGATAACAGCATATGTCAAGCATACACACACATAGATATGGGGAAGTGAGAGACAGACAGTGATAGAGAGAGAGACACGGGGACACAGACAGAGTGAGTCACACACACGGATACCCTTAATGGCATACAGTGATGTTCTACTGTGGACAGTGGCATACCAGTTGTAAACAGTTGCACATGCCAGCATAAAAGATGATCCCCATTGTGTAACTCTACTGAGGGTGGGTTTATAATATCACATCACCTGCCTGTGTGTGTGTGTGTGTGTGTGTGTGTGTGTGTGTGTGTGTGTACACACACATGTGTGTGTGTGTGACAGTTGTGTATGCAAGAGTGAGGGAGAGTGTTTAGTTGAAACAGTTTTAGGCTATTCTAACCCAAAACACTTCCCAGTGCCCCACTTTATCAGTCCTGCTGATGTCATTCATCTTATCAGCACCTTTGGCCAGGTGTCAGCCCAGTAAGATCAGTAGCAGATGTGATAACTGAGTAACATTATAGTACAAATCACTAACTAGGCAAGGGTTCTAATCTCAGATCTACCAAATGTATGTGTGGGAGTATAAGTGTGTGTGCATGTTTGTAAGAAGTATTTTGATAAGTCTCCCTCACAGTGCCCTACTTTATCAGTCCTGCTGATGTCATTCCCATTATCAGCACCTTTGGCCAGTTGTTAACCCAATGAGCTCTGTAGCACATGCGATAACTGTGTAACACTATAGTACAAATAACTACATAGGCAGGGGTTTGACTGGCAAATGTGTGTGTGGGTGTTTATGTTTGTAGGAAGTATTTTGATAAGTTTCCCGCCCACTGCCCTACTTTATCACTCCTGCTGATGTCTGCACCTTTGGCCAGTTGTCAGCCCAGTAAGCTCTGTAGCACTTGCGATAACTGTGTAACACTCTTGTACAAATAACTACATAGGCAGGTGTTCTACTCTGTGATCTGGCAAATGGGTGTGTATGTTTGTAGGAAGAAGTATTTTGATAAGCTTTCCACCTAATGCACTACTTTATCAGTCACGCTGATGTCATTCCCCTTATAGGTTCATAGGTGTGTACTAGGCTAATGGCCCTGGAGTTTTTACAAGCCTAGCCCATAGAAGTGCCCTGCCATTGTGCCACCCAACATTAGTTCCCAGTGCATCTATCAAGTAGAGCCACTGAAGTAATCCCTGGGGTGAACTTTCTATTACCTATCCTCTCATCAAGATTTCTCTGGAACAGGGTCAGATATATGCTCTGCTTGACATGTATGGGAAGTATATTCCAAGACCTGTGCAGTCTCTGGGTGAGGAACCTGTCCCTCCAGCATGTTGTGTTGATTGTGGTAATGAGGTTGAGGTCTCAGCAGTGTGTGGTGCAGAGGAACTGGGATGTCTTTAGATGTAGCATTTCTAAAAGAGCTGGGTCAGATCTAGCTTTGTAAGTCAAGCAGAGATTGACTCTAAGTAGGTGATATGAGACAGAGAATAGCTGGAGTCTTTGGAGTCTGTCCATGTAGGACATGTGTTTAATGCCTAGGATCCTCTTTGTGAGGTACTTCTGTGGCCTCTCCAGCTGTTGCAGGTGTTTAGTGAGGTACATGCCAAATGGGCCATTATACTTGATGATTGGTCTAATGAGGGAAGAGTAGACAGAGATGATGAACTCTTTCTTCCTGGATGCAAAACCCTTGGTAATGAGATGTGACACATAGAAGGACTTCCTGACTGCAGTGGAAATGTGGTGGTTGATGGAGAGATTGCTGTCAACCTGTGTCCCCAGATCTCTTATAATGCCTACAGTTTTCAGTGGGCTGCCATTGATGTGGTACTTAGTGGGAACTGAGTTTGTACAAAAGGGGATGATGATGCATTTTTTGGTGTTAAGCTTCAGACCATGGTTTCCACACCAGTCATTGCTCTCAGTGAGGCTTTTCTGTAGGATGTCTACATCACTTCTGGAGTTAATGATGGCTCCCAGCTTGCAGTTGTCTGTGAACTTGGTTAGCCAGAGTTCCTTTGTGTTGGCCTGGACTCCTGAAAAGTAGATGCTGAACAGGAGAGTACCCAGGAGTGATCCCTGTGGAACTCCACTCGTGACTGGTTGGCAGTCTGACTTGGAGTTTGCTACTTTCACACTGTGTGTTCTATCTGTGAGATAATTTTCAACCCACCTAGTTTGGTGGGTTCATCAATAGTTCCTCACTGAAGAAGGGTATCAAAAGCCTTGGCCAGATCAATGTAGGCTGTATGCAGTACCTTACCATCATACACAGCCCTGGTGAATGACTCAAAGAAGTCAACCAGGTTGAGCAGGCATGAGCTCCCTTTCACAAAGCCAAACTCTGTGGGGTCCAGAGTTAGGAGATTACCTATATCTTTGTTGATCAGGTCCCTGGTGATGCACTCCATAGCTGTACATATCAGGTCAATAATTCCCAGGGTCTGTAGTTGCTACCCCTTTATGGAGAGGGATGACTGTAGCAGTGTGAAATTTGGAAGGAAAAAAGCCTGAGATGAGGCTGTGACTGAACAGGACACATAGATGTGGTACCAGGTTTCTTTGTAGTTCATGTAAAACACAGTCAGGGATATTTGTAGGTCCCATGGAAGCTGCTTTTTTGCCCGTGGACAATGCAAGTTTAACCTGGTCTGCAGTAAAGCTGGGTGCTGGGCATTCTTCTGGCATTGTGATTATTCCCTTGGGGGGAGGGGTAAAGCTGGCACTGAATGTGTTGGCAAGAATGTTGACAATATCTGTTGGCTCATTAAAGGAGGTAGCATTGTGCAGTAACTCAGAGCACTTCTGGGTATTGCCCTGGAGGTTCTTGATATAACTATCAAAGGTGTTTCTGATTGTTGTCAGTGACTGCTGTAATTCTGATGTTATAGCTGGCTTTAAATGATTTCATGAGGGATCTCAAGTTGTTTTTGAGGCTAATAAAGGGAGATTTTCCAGTCTTGGAACTCCACCTTTTTCTGGAACAGTTTCCTCCTTCTGTTGTACAGTTTATTAATGTCAGGGACCATCAGATTGGCCACCAGTGTTTGGAGGAGAGCATCTTGGTTCTGTTGGGCATGGCTAGTTTCATGCATTTATGTAGATGCTTGTACAGTGCAATTGTGTATGACTCAGCAGTCATGCAGCTATTTTACTTTGGCATAGGTGCTGTGAAGTTATCCACCTCTGTTTTTAGGAGTCCAAAGTCAGCCTTGGAGAAGTTTTTCAAGGTGGTTACCTTTGCGGGGTGTGTGGGTGAGATGTGGATTTCCATGGTGATTACTTTATGGTTGGATCTGACTAGGTAGGGATTGACTACTGTTGTCGACCAATGGTCCCTATGTTAGTAATCAACACAGGTCAAGGATGTTGCTTCCTCTACTGGGTGCCAAAATCAGCTGGTCCAGGTCATTAGAACTGATGAATTCCAGGAAGTGTTGGGCCAGTGTATTGGTGCTTGAGTACTTTTTCCAGTTGATGGAAGGTAGTTGAAGTCCCTATTATGACAGTGTTGGATTGGACCTGGTTAGATTCCAGGGTGTTGAGGAATGTGGATTGAGAGTCTAGGGACATGGATGGGGACCTATAACAGGCTATGACCTGGATTGCACTATTAGCCTGAAGTATCTCAGATGCATTAAGATGGGATACTAGTCTGGAGGTGTGCATATCCTTTATGAATATGGAAACACCACCACCTTTGGAGCTGTGGTCCATGTTTTGGGGCTGACAGGTGTGGAATGAGTGATGTTTGCTGCTGTAAACTAGGTCTCCGTTACAGCACAAATGTCAATGCTCTCCATTTTGAAGAGTGCTTTGAGTGACTGCATCTTGAGATGTAGATGTCTAGTACTGAGCAGCATGACTCTCAGATTGCATTTATTCATAGCTGTTGCAGTGGTAATTTGATTTGAACACCACCTAAAAAGGCACTGTAGGGGTGGCAAGAGACTTATCCAGTTCCTGGAAACCCAGGGGTGACAGATGCAGGCCATCTTTGGCAAGGCGTCATGGTCTGTCAATCATGTCATCCCAAGCAGACAGATACTGGATCCCCTCTGGAATAACACCAGACACTTAAGACAATTGTTGAAGTCAATCATTTATTGTTTTTACTGCTGTATCATTCTGGGTGTCAGTAGTATACTTTGCAGGGTTGCTGTCATACCTGCCTGGCCCACATAATCTGAGAGCACCACCATGTCTCTTTTCATGTAGTACAGGGAGGTGCATTTCAGGTCATTCGCACCCACATGGACAATGACAGAGTGATACTTGTAGTTGTTGTAGAGTGACTTGACTGGGTATGTTATGTGTTAGATTCTGGCACCTGATAGACAGCTAACTGTTACCTTCTCCATATTCCACCTAGTGAGTGGGACATCTGTGTGTCTCACTATTGAGTCACCTATGATGACTGTATTGGGCAAGGTGGTTAGCCTTAGGGGCTTAGGTTGTGGGTACACTGTGTAGGTGAGATATGTCTCCTGTGGTTTGTGCTGTGGTGGTTGAGTGGGTCTGTCTTGGTGTTCTCTGCTGTTTTGTAAATGGCTATTGAGCACCTTTGTGAAGGTTGGTGTGTGGTTTTTGTTTGTATGTCAGAGCTGTGATAGTGGGTGTTCTGTAGGGCTATGTGACCCATGTGGTGTGGTGCAGGTGTTGACCTTATTGTCTTGACCAGCTAGTCCACTCTTCGCTGGAGAATGCATATTTTCCAGTTTGGTGATATAGGGGTATCTCTCACAAGTCTGAGTGTTGGGAGTTTAGAGGAGAGGTTTGTCTGTGTACAGTTGCAACAGTGCCTCTGAATGCCCAAGTGCACCAGGTTAATGGGTGAAATCACAGAGAACTGCACTTTAATCATGCCAGGAGGGGTGGTCATAACTACTAAGTACTGGAGCTAATTCTGTGAGGAACAACTACTGTTGATGGCTCTCAGGTGTGCTAAAATAATTGATACAAAAACCTGTTGAAGTACAAAGCTATTAGGCTATTTGAAATGCAAGAGAGAAATAACTAGCAAGATCTAAGGGAAAAACTGAAGGCAGACTTTCTGGCACCCATAATAGTTTACCTCAGCTGTGCAGTTATCATCACCTTTGGCCAGTTGTCCATCCAATAAGCTCTGTAGCATGTGCAATAACTGCGTACCACTATAGTAGAAATAACTAGATAGGCTGGGGCTCTAATTCCAATACTGGCAAGTGTGTGTGTGTGTGTGTGTGTGTGGGGGGGGGACTGAATCATGTACTGTGTGGGTTATACCATTTTGAGTTGTGCACCACCTTGTACACTTCCCATCACCATACTTGACTAGGCCTGCTGATGTCATTCACCTGAGAAGAACCTTGGGACAAGGTGAAATCATTTAAGCTCTAAGGCACATCTGATAACTGTGCAACACTATTGTAGAAATAACTACATAGGTAGAGGCTCTAGTCTCAATACTGGTGTGTGTTTGTGTGAGAATCATATACTGTGGGGTTATAACATTTTGAGTTGTGTACCAAGCTGTACACTTCCCATCAACCCACTTTACTAGGCCTGTTGATGTCATTCACCTTATTTGCCAATATTGTCCTGACCAAATGGGAAACTACTAAGGTATTTACCTCTGAGTTGTATAGGGATTGCTTATTCTATGAGCATTACCTAGAAGACATACTTATTTTGTGGTAAGGGATCCAAGTTGCATTGGAAAAATTCTTTGAGTTTTTAAATGAAAGTACTAAGTTTTTACAGTTTACCATGGAAACCAACAAAGAGTTTATACATTTTTTGGATATAACTTTTTCCAAAGATAAAATTAAACAAAAGTTCACCTCCACATTGTATATAAAGTCAACTTACTCCAGTACATTACTTCATTTTTCCAGTGTCCATCAAATACACCAAAAGAGATCATTGGTCAAAGGCCAAGGAGTTAGGTTGGTGAGGATGGTGAGTGATGAAGAAAATTTCATTAAAGAAATTAAAACTTTGGAAAATATGTTGTTAGTGAGGGGGTAACCACCTCATATACTTAAGCCTATATTACAGGAAGTTATAACAAAAAGGAAGGAAGGTCATTTTGTACCTTTGCTGGGAGGATCATACACTAGTAACATCAGTGGAATTATTGATTCAATTATCCCAAAAGATGTAGAGGTACACCAACATGCTATGATACTTACTTTTACACCCCATTTTGATATGATAAAAAGATATACTACAACACAACTGGGTATTGTTTGATATTTAACATCAATATAAAGAAAAATTAGGGGACTACCCAATAGTGGTTTACAGAAAGGATAGATCGTTTAAAAATTTGTTTGAAATAAACTTTGTGACTGATAGAAGAGGAAATAATGGGTAAATTACAATGCCCACACATTTTGGAGAATGAGTTTCTATACATAATGGGTTTTGGAAAAGTAATTCAAAAACAAAGGCTTAACTGTTTGAGTAAACAACTAGTCTATATTGAGATTTGTCAGAATTGCTATTGTTTTTATATAGGGAAAACAATCAATAGTTTCAATAAGCGGATTTATCAACACCTATACGACATCCAGAAGGGCAACCTAAAGAATGCATTAAGAAAACATGTTAAAGATTTTCCTGGACATACATTTACATTTAGTGCCCTCGAACAAGTGCAACACAGAGATGGGGGGGGGGGGGTCCATTGGACACCTACGTAGAATATAGAGAATTATTGTGGCAGCTTAAATGTAATGCCACAAACCCCCCAGGGCTTAATGAAACTGTCTCTATTTCCAGCTATTTAAAGCTGAAGTCAGATTTTCATATATAATGTGTGTATTTTTTCATCATAAAACATTAGTATGTATAGGTTCATAGGTTCATACTAGGCTATCTGCCCTAGGGCATTTATAAGCCTAGCCAGAATGTGTTTGGCTTTCGCCACCCATTTTAAATTTATTTTGCTATGCCCTTTTTCGAGGTTAGTATACTGTGCCTCTGTCTAACAGTGACACAGAAGTGATACCCGGGGTAAACCTACGATCTCCCATCCACTCATCAAGATTCCTCTTGAAGAGAGTCAATGAGGGACTCTGCCTAACCTGGACTGGGATTTTATTCCAGAGTGAAGGAGCCTCTGGGTTATGAATCTGTCCCTCCAGCAAACTAGTTTTGTCCCTAAGTCCTAGTATTAGGCTTTATTAATTTCAACTAACCCATTCTACCAGATTAGTAGAATTTTAAATGAGCTTTAGAGGTGAACAGATTTAAATATCATCAGCTAAAACATTGTTTATAGGTTATAAAACAATCAATTTTATACAAGTCTCCCTTTCCTTGTTCAAGATTTTATTCACAAGTGTGTGTGTATATACATTTTCTTTTAACATATTTTGTTTAGACAATTTAATATATTTTCAGATGTCTGTATTTTTTAAGGAATTAATTGAGTGTTAATTAAGGACATGTGATTGAGTGTGTATTTATATGGAAATGAAGTTAAAGTGGATTGTCTTCTGAGGAAGTCAAGCTGTAAAGCAGACAAAAGTGCATAATAAAAGGTTGTGGTACACCTGTGAGCCATATTGCTTTTTCTTTTGTTCAAAAGTTTGTGGAGTTGCTTCAGGTCCTGACTCCCATGCATATAATCTATGTAGGGCATGTCATGTGTATGTAGTACTACAGTACATCAAAGTGGATATGTAGGTTTACTAATCTGTCTATTACCAATGTGTTTGTGTTACTGTATGCACATCCCCTGAGTCAGTCCTTACTGTGTGTATGCAAAGGTTATACCATTTTGTCTCCCTGTTCCACCCTGTGAACTCAGGAATACATACCACAAACCTGCCGTACAAAGTATCATGCATGCCCTCATCAACTGCATCAGGGTTGAGTGTATGGGAAAGAAATGGCAGGGCCAACAGGTGTTGACAGGTGAATCTGTTGCAGTTAATGTAATGACAATGCTTTGAAGGGACCTGCTGACAGTAACTGCAGTAATCTGTTCTGTATGTATGAGCCTGTGGTACTACACAACACTGAGGTGACATGTCAGAAGGCTACCTGTCTGTGACAAGGGGTATGTATGCAAGGTCACACTGTCTGACATGAGTCCCACACACACTGTTGCATGCATACATACCTGGTACATGTACATATAAATCTGTACCTTGCCTATGACATGGCGGTGTATTCCCACTCTGCCATACTCCCTCTTGGTAATGTCTGCAGGGCCACAGCCTGCAAACACACAGGCACCTGGAGCACAAACAGAATACAGCATGTCAGACTGCATTCAGTCAGTGGTACTAACAGTAATAATGCACCCTGGCTAATAAGATACATATACCTGTATGTGTACCCATAACAAATGCAAACAGACAGCACCTTATACAGTATTACATAGCTACACTGTACTATATTCACCCTATGCATCAAACCCATATTAGCATGTCCCTGCATCGATAGTATGGATGACAGGGATGTAGCACAGGTATCATCATATGCACAGGGTGTGGTGTGGGTTTGCCAGAGGCATAGGCTGGGCCATACAGTTGACATCATGTGTGTGTATTTGGAGGGGTATCCAACAGATGGTCTTTGCAGAGGTACTGTGTGTGTCTGGAGGTGACCTACCTGTGATACATATGTGCGCTTGTATGTATGCACACAGTCGCACTATGTGGCTGCCCTACACAGGGATATGTTGGACAGCTGTGGACTGTGCATGGCAGGGTGTCCAGTTTACCATCTCCAGCCATGGATACAGGAACTGGTCCTGCCAGAGGTCTCACTGGTACCACCACGACCAAGGCCAGATGCAGTCCTGCTTCCTGATGGTGACTGCTGTCTGCTGGATCTGTGTCCCTGACAGGACTGGCCAGGACCATGTGCCCATGGCCTGCATTGGTGCAATGTAGACAGCAACCCTTTGGTAGTGCTGGTGGCACTGTCACTACAGGAGTGTGAAGGTGACTCTCAGCTGTTGCTGGTGCTGACCTACATCCATGTGGCCAATGCCCATCTCTCACCACATGCTCTAACACAGACATGCCATGGTCGAGGATTGCCAAGGTCTAACCCCACCATATATTCATGACCTCAATATTTTGACATCTGGCCTCAACAAGGTCATGTATGTTGCCACGTAAATCAGGAAAAGTTGCATCCACCACCCTGTGTATTTGTCTGGTGTTGCACTCACTATGTGCCCGTGCATTCATGACATCCCGAAATATGCATCTGGTGACACCTGCTATAGCACTTGCAACAGCAGCTTGACAAGCAGCAGTCCTTCTGTGAGCACCCCTGTCCATCCACCTGTATGGGACCTTGCCTTCACTCTGGCTATGGCCAGTGTCTATACTCACACCTGCCATAGTCACCATACTAGCCTGTTCCATGCCACCACCTGCCAACTGTCCATCATCTGTGGCCACTGGTGATGGGTATATGTGGGTACTTTCACTGTGTGCGGGGGATGGTGTGGACAACAGTCAGATGTCAACCAATGGCACAGATTTAGCCCCTGACAACCCCACCTGTAGATCACTATTCCTATCATCATTGTTAGAGTCTGCAGAGACACTGACATCAGTTTCCAAGTGGGAGGGACCCTGAACCCCATTGCCACCTGTGAGGAGAGGACAACTTACAGGTGAGGTGGCACAAATCTGTTACACAGATCTCACATTACCCAAATGGTGACATGCATGACACACAGCCCTCAACATCATGCATTGCAGACAGTTTTACTTAATGTAACTAACAATCTAGAGCTCTCGGATATGTAAGTAGGGTTAGTAGGTGATGGCCCTTCCCCAGCACAGACTGTACCCATGTACACATCATTGCTGTTCACCTGTATAGCACAGTGGCAATTACTACAGAATATACCTTACAACTTTACAGATCCTTGCAAAATGTGTAGATGTCTGGCTCATATGTTTTCTCTGTTTCTCATAACCCCTGTGGTTGTCTGATACATAGCTGGGATGATCTGAGGAGTAACGTCACTAATTAATGATATACATTTGATTTTCACACCTCCAAACCAGCAGTAAATGTATGGACACACAAATCTTGTTACACCACCAACCTTCTAAACTTACAGTGGATAAGTGTACACACCCTTGTTAGCATGCCATGTTCTTATAGGTTCATAGGTTGGTACTAGGCTATCAGCCCTAGGGCCTATACAAGCCTAGCCATAACAATTCCTTGGCTATTTCTTCCCACATTATTTACTTTCCTGGACCCCTGTCTAGCAGGGCGACTGACGTGATCCCTGGGGTGAATTTCCTTTCTCCCATCCAATCGTCAAGGTTCCTCTTGAAGAGGTCCAAAGAGGCACTCTGCTTGACATGTATGGGCAATCTATTCCAGAGTCTGGGGAGTCTCTGGGTCAGGAACCTATCCCTCCAACATGTTTTGTTTATTGTGATGACAAGGTTTAGATCCCCGGAGCGTGTAGCTCTGAGGGATTGGGATTTCTTTAAGTGTAGCATGTCCAACAGCTCTGGGTTTGACATGGCCTTGTATGTTAAGCAGAGATCGCCTCTGAGTAGACGATATGCGACAGAGTATAGCTGGAGTTTTTAAGGCGGTCAGCATAGAGCATCTGCTTTAGGCCTGTGATTCTTTTAGTGAGGTATTTCTGAGGCCTTTCCAGTTGTTGCAGATGTCTTGAGAGGTACATACCAAATGGGGCATTGTATTCTATAATGGGTCTAATGAGGGATGAGTACAGTGGGACAATGACCTCCTTTTTTCTGGATGAAAACCCTTCGTGATGAGGTGTGCCACATAGAAGGATTTCCTGACTGTTGTGGCGATGTGGTTATCGAAGGTGAGACCACTGTCCACCTGTGTCCCTAAGTCTCTTATCACACTTTCTGTGTTTAGTGTACTGCCACCTATATGGTAATTCATGGATACATGTTTTTCCGAAAGGGATAACAATACATTTCTTGGCATTGAGCTTGAGCCCATGGCTCTGGCACCAAGCATCTGTTTCTGTAAGGCCCTTTTGTAGAGTATCCACATCATTTGGGATTCAATAATGGCTCCCAGTTTGCAGTCATCTGCAAACTTTGTTAGCCAGAGTCCCTTAGTGTTGACCTGTACTTCAGAGAAGTAGATGCCAAACAAGAGCGGCCCCAGGACTGAACCCTGAGGTACTTCACTTGTCACTTGTCTGGAGCTGGATTTGGAGTTGGCTACTTTTACAGTGTGGGTTCTATCAGTAAGCCATTTAGCAACCCATTGGGTGACATAGGGATTAATGCCCAACTTAGTAAGTTTATCTATGATTCCAGAGTGGGGGATGGTGTCAAAGGCCTTGGCAAGGTCTAGATAGGCTGTGTGGACCACCTTACCCTTGTCCATGGCTCTGGAGACTGATTCAAAGAAGTCAATCAGGTTCAGGAGACAAGATCGGCCCTTGACAAACCCAAACTGGGTGGGGTCCAGTGTTTGAAGGTTGCCAATGTCTTTGTTTATAAGTTCCATGATAATACACTCCATGGCCTTGCAGATAAGGCTTGTCAGACTGATGGGACGGTATTTTCCGGGATCCAAGGTGGATCCCCCCTTGTGGATTGGGATAACTGTAGCTCTGCGCCACTCAGTGGGCACGAAACCTGAGGTGAGGCTATGATTAAATATGACACTTAGGTGAGGTGCCAGTTCATATTGTAGTTCATGTAGTACACAGCCCGGGATGTCATCTGGTCCCATGGATGCTGTATTCTTGGCTTTAGAGAGTGCGTTTTGTACCTGTGTGGCCGTTATTACTGGAATTTGGCAATCTTCCAGTATTGAGATGGGCCATTTAGGGGGTGAGAGTGGGGTGAAGTTGGCACTGAATCGATCTGCCAGGATATTGTTGTAATATATAAAATGAGACCACAATAATGCAATCAAAAATATTACCCACCTTTAATGTGACATATGACCTGTGCAATCCAATTGGCAAACAAACGTGTTACATGTAAAATATAATGAATGAAATATGTACAATATGGTGGTTGCAAAAGTGTGCACACCCTTAAAATTATACTTTGTTGAAGCACCTTGTAAGTGACTTACACCATTCTCTCTTCTTAGAAAGGTGTCTATCAGCATGGCATATCTTGACTTGGCATTATTTGGCCACTCTTCCTTGCAAAGGTCCCCCAACTCTGTCAGATTGCAAGGGCAGCTCATGTGCACAGCTCTCATCAGGTCACACTGGGGTTTTTCTATTGGGTTTAAGTCTAGGCTCTGGCTGGGCCAATCCATAACCATGTGTGTGTTCAGGTGAAGCCATTCTTAGCTAGCTTTGGATGTATGCTTC
Organism: Protopterus annectens; assembly: GCF_019279795.1. Taxonomy (NCBI): domain Eukaryota; kingdom Metazoa; phylum Chordata; order Ceratodontiformes; family Protopteridae; genus Protopterus; species Protopterus annectens. The sequence continues at coordinate 1,954,981,851 of NC_056741.1, read as the reverse complement.
AGGTCTTTGTCATGTTGAAGGCTGACACCCCTCCCCATCTTCAGCATTCTTGCAGACACCTGATGGATTTGGGCCAGATGTGAGTGTTATTTAGAACAGTTCAGAAATCCTACCACCATGACTACAGGTAAAGTTCCAGCTTTGGAACTGCCTCCCCAGAACAGGCTAATGCCACCAGCATGATTCACTATGGGGATGGTGGTCTTCAGGTGAAGAGAAGTGTTGCTTGTCCACCACATGCACCTTTTGGTATTGTGACTGTGAGGTCAATCCATAGACTCATTACACCACAACACATTTTCACACATCCCTTTGCATGACTTGATGTGTTGTATTGCAAATTGTATCCACCCCTTTTTTTTTTTTTTTGGTGTGGAGAAATGCTTCCATCTTCTTCCCCTACCCCATAGACCAGACTTATGCAGAAAATGGGAGATTGTTCTCACATGTAGTACACAACACCAGTACTTGCAAGAGATTCCTGCAACTCCCTCAGTGATGCTGTATGTCTCCTGGTAGCCTCCCTGACCAGGTTTTGACATGTCTTTTCATCAGTTTTGAAGAGACATCAGGTTCTTTTCAACAGCACTGTTGTCCCATATTCAATCCATCTTTTGATGACTGTCTCCACTGTGTTCCATGGTGTATGCAATGCTGTGGGAATGTTGTTGTACCCTACTCTTGACTGATAACTTTCAAATATGAGATTCCTCTGCTGCTTTGTAAGCTGTCTGCAAGGCATGGCTGTTGCAGGCAATTGAGCAAATGTCATGAATATCCTACTTGGACAGCAGACTGTTATTTGGTGTTATTCAGAGTACCTTTACTTGATATCAAGTGTGTACCCAAGCAGACTGAATACTGTCAGTAAATCACAAGCTGCTGCAATAAAATATTATTTGAAGGGTGTGCACATGTATGCATCTGGCTTATTGTAAGGTTTGTATACTCCATATTTGGAGCCCAAAAAGATTGATTGGTTTTACAAGTGAATTGTTCATGTTATGGGTCACATTAAAGGTTGGAAAAAGGTGTGTACTGACATATTGTGGTCTCAATTTGTATATATCCCAAACACCTGAAATCTTAACAGGAGTGTGTAAACTGTTTACATCCACTGTATAAGAGTAATGTTTCACACATGTCCCTACCTTAGGCCGTTTGTCCCTCCATGTTTTCGGTTTCTGTCCAGAAGTCTTGCACTGACAGGTTGTGAGGTATGCTACAAGAATGTTACATTCTCTTCCAATAGGCCCCTGTGCTGACCACTGTGATGCAATGCAGTTAACCCCACCACAAGTGAACATGCACATAAAGCAATATGGCTATGAATGACAGTTTTGTGCATGGTAAATTGCATGCCCTTCACATGCCAGGGGTATTGGTAAACCACAGCAGAAGAATTCCATACTCACCAACTTTAGACTGCTCTCACACATGCAGACCAGAGGGACCTAGGTAGCTGTGGGAGAGAGGTATTGTCAGCAGACTTACATGTGGCTTTGGTACAAGATGGATGCAGCATGTCTGCAGATTTACAGTACAACCCCCAATACTACACAATTTGCTGTCCTTCACCATAGATGTGCACTTCTGTGCATTAGAAACCCCCATCCACAACTGCAATCTGACCTGACACATGCATGTAGATATTCTACAGATAAAGGTATGAGTGCTGCACTAATCTAGTAATCTTCACTGGGACCTTACCTGCATGCTCCTCGTCCATTGTCTGGGTGCCACCCACCTCCAGCATGTGGGGGTCTGTACCCTGATGTTGTACTGGGATGAGTGCCTCAAGGTTGGCAAGGAGCTCCACAGTGGATGTCAGTGGGGGCTGCATGGCTGGGCCCCCACCTGTGGCTGTGCGGTCCCTGGCCATGGCAGCAGCCCTTTGTCAGGCATGATGTATGAGGGCGGTTGCATGATGCCGGACCTGCTCGTATGTACATGCATGCAGGTTGACATTGTTTAACCTGTGGGCATGGTCATCCCACAGGGTGGTCCTCTCCTGCAGATGTTGCTGGCTTCGGCCAAGCATTATGGCATGGTTCTGTAGTATGGCTTCTATGATTATATTTGTCTCAGCCACTGAGAAAGTTGACCTTCGCTGATGCAACATTGCACCTGGAAAACATAAACGGGGAAACACATCACAGGACCTCATATATTTGGCAGCAGTATGTACAGAACCTACACATCTACATTGAATACCAGTAGCCACCACTCACAACCACACCATACCCCTCTAATCTATCAACACAGTATCAACTTGCATTGCACTCCTGGTCCTGATGTGTAATATTCCCCCCAATGAGGGCCAGTTAATTGAATAATCTTCTATTCCTCATTCATGTCTGTGTAGAGAGATGACATTGTTCATCTTTCATGTGGATGGTGTGTGGATGGTGCTGAGGCTTGGTGTGAATACAGTGTGTAATCGAGCTGGGAGCACATGCCTGAGTTCATGTAGGATGCAGACAGGGATGTTATCAGGTCCCATGGATATTTACATTTGTTGCCTTTCAATAGGCAATATGTACCTGCTCACTGGTGTTGAGGGGAAGGGTGCGGGTGCTATGCATATCCACCTATAGTGGTGCTGAGCCAGGGGGATGATGTTTGCCCTAAACCTATCTGCAGCAGGTTGACTATAGTTATGTTTTGTGTGTATGTGGTCTGACTGACCACCATTACAGGGTAGATTGGTTTGTTGGCTCTGAGATTGCAGACATATGTGAAGATGGCCTTGTGATTGGCCATGGTGGATGTGTCCAATTTGTACTCATAGTTAGCCTTACAGTAATCCACCTGTGACCTTATATGCTTGTTCAGGCAAAGGATAACTTAATGCCAAGTTGGTACCTGCTCCTACTTTCCCTTGTGCAGCCAATATAGGGACCACGTCTGTGGTTTGTGTATTGCTGCTGTCCAGCAAAGGGGATTACTCTACTTTGGTGGAGGCAGGTTTTACAAGTAGGGTATTGCTAAGTGCATACAGCTATGTAGGTGTTCATATAGTTGTTTGTAGCAGGCATTAACACAAAGTCATAACACAGTTGGACACCTCTCCAATTTCAAACTGATAATCATGCTTATTGTAGTACCAACGACTGTGTCAGGGCAATGCAACAACCAGTAGCTACAGAAATGTCACTCTGTTGGATGCACAGTAACTAAGATTACACATGTGTACAACATGTCTAGCTTATTTACCTGACATTTTGCATCCCATGTCTGCTGTTATGAGGAGGCCAGCTACACCTACTCATACAGACATGTGCATAGGTAATACCTGATATACATTTCTGTTCTATGTCAATATGGCACACTGTATTCACACTATTGCTACCCAGTCATCCCTCTCAACCTGTTAGAGCAGGACATCTGTAGAATGCCACGCATACATGCGGGCAATGGGACAAAATTAGTGACACTGTCTTAATATTGCTGGAACACACTTGAGTCATTAGATAGCACAGTAGCCTTTACATTGATAGACATACCCTGGAAGATGCCCAACACTCATATGGCAGGAAGAGGAGAAAGACTAGGAGTGTGGTAGTGAGGGTAAGAACTTTTAATGTTGGCAGTATGACTGGTATAGGGTCAGAGATAGCTGATATGATGGCCAGAGGAAGGTTGATATATTGTGTGTGCAAGAGACCAGATGGAAGGGGAGTACGATTAGGTGTATTGGTGGCAGCTCGTAATTGTGCTATCATGGTGTAGATGGGAGAAAAAAGTGGATAGGGGTTATCCTGAAGGAACAGTATGCCAAGAGTGTTTTTGGAGAATGAAATGATTGTCTGCTAGAGTGATGTTTATGAAGCTGAAAATTGATGGTGTAATGATGAATGTTGTTAGTGCATATGCTGCACAAGCTGGCTGCACGATGGATGAGAAAAAGAAATGTGAAGTCAGTTGGATGACATGGTGATGGTTGTACCCAAGGGTGAAAGAGTGGTGATTGCAGCAGATTTCAATTGGCATGTTGGTGAAGGGAGCAGAGGGGAGGAAGAAGTGATGGGTATGTATGCTGTTAAATAAAGGAATGCAGATGGTGAGATGGTAGTAGATTTTGCAAAAGGATGGACATGGCTGTGGTGAATTTGTACTATATCAAGAGAGAGGAGCATAGGGTGACATACAAGAGTAGAGGAAGATGCACACAGGTGGAATATATCCAATGTAGCAGGGCTAGTTTGAAGGAGATTAGAGTATGTAAATTGGTGACAGGGGAAAGTATACTTAGGCAGCATAGAATGCTGTTCTGTAAGATGATGTTGGTATCAAGAAGCAGAGGATTGTGAGGGCAGCACCAAGGATCAAATGGTGGGAACTGGAAAAGGGTGATTGTGAGTTGGAATTCAGGGAAGAGTTAAGACAGGCACTGGGTGGCAGTGATGATTTACAAAATATCTGGGTAAGTACAGCAGGGCCAGTAAGACAGATGGCTAGAAAGGTGCTTGGTGTGACATGTGGATGGAGGAAGGAGTACAAGGAGAACTGGTGGTGGACTGAGAAAGTATAGGACAGTATGCAGAGAAAGAGGTTGGGAAAGAAGGAATGGGATTGTCAGAGAGATGAAGAAAGTAGACAGGAGTATGAGGAAATGAGGTGCATGGCAAAGAGAGAGGTGGCAAAGGCTAAGGATGAGGCATATGAAGAGTTGTATGGCAGGTTGTACACTAAGGAGGAATGAAAGGACTTGTACCAATTCGCTAGACAGAGTGACTGAGCTAGGAAAGATGTGCAGCAAATAAGAGTGATAAAGGATAATGAGGGAAACATACAAGCGAGGAGTGTGTTGAGCAAATGGACAGAGTACTTTGACAGGCTGATGAATGAAGAGAATGAGAGAGAGAAGGTTGGGTGATGTGGGTATGGTGAATCAGGAAGTGCAACAGCTTGCCATGGAGGAAGTAAGGATAGCTATGAAGAAGATGAATACTATAAAGCCTGTTGGTCCACATGACATACCTGTGGAAGCATGGAGGTATTTAGGGGAAACGGCAGTGGTGTTTTTAACCATATTGTTTAATGATATATTCAAAAGTGAGAAGTTGCATGAGGAGTGGAGAGGAAAGTGTTTGGGTACCATTTTAAGAATAAGGTTGATGTGCAGAGCTGTAGTAACTACAGAGGGATAACATTGATCAGTCACAGCATAAAGTTATGGGAAAGAGTAGTGGAAGCTAGGTTAAACAGGGAGATGTTGAGTAGTGGTCAGCAGTATGGTTTCATGCCAGGAAAGATCACTACAGATGTGATGTTTGCTCTGAGAGTGTTGATGGAGAAGTACAAAGAAGGTCAGGAATTGCTTTGTGTCTTTCTGGAATTAGAGAAATCATATGACAGGGTGCCTAGAGAGGAGTTGTGGTATTGTATAAGGAAGTCATGAATGGCAGAGTTCATAGGTTCATAGGTGTGTACTACATTATTTTGTTGCACTGAGGAAGGCTTGAATCTTCAGCCGAAACCAGTTTGCTTATTATTCTACATGAAGTTGCCATAATAAAGCCTTTATTTATTTTTACCTTCTCTTTGTGCTGGATTACTTGTTCATAGTACGGATTCTACTGGTACAATCCATGCACTCTTGTCTACCTTACTTGGTTTTTGGTTTGTGCCTTTATAAGCCTAGCCATGGGATTAACCTGTCATAGTGCCACCCGACCTTAGTTCCCAGTTCATCTGTCGAATAGAGCCACTGGAGTTATCCCGAAGGTGAATTTTCTGTTTCCCATCCACTCATCAAGATTTCGCTTGAAGACGTTTAGCGAGGTGCTCTGCTTGATATGTATGGGAAGTCTATTCCATAGCATGGGCAGTCTCTGGGTTATGAACCTGTCCTTCCAGAATGTTCTGTTAATTGTGGTAATGAGGTTGAGTTCTCTGGAGCATGTGGTGCAGAGGGATTGGGATTTCTTTAGATGTAGCATTTCTAACAGAGCTGGGTTAGACATGGCTTTGTAAGTCAAGCAGAGATCGCCTCTAAGTAGGAGATATGAGACAGACAATAGTTGGAGTTTTTTTACTCTGTCCATATAGAACAAGTGTTTAAGGCCTAGGATCCTCTTTGTGAGGTACTTTTGTGGCCTCTCCAGTTGTTGCAGGTGTCAAGTGAGGTACATGCCAAATGGGGCATTGTAGTTGATGATTGGTCTAATGAGGGAAGAATAGAGGGAGACAATGACCTCTATCTTCCCAGATGCAAAACCCGTAGTAATGAGATGTCCCACACAGAAGGACTTTCTGACCACAGTGGCAATGTGGTGATCAAAAGAGAGGTTTCTGTCAACCTGTGTTCCCAGATCTCTTATAATGCCTTCTGTGTTCAATGGACTACCATAATGTGATAATTCATGGGAACCAGGTTTTTCCCAAAGGGGATGATGACACATTTTGTGGCATTAAGCTTAAGGCTATGTTTCTGACACCAGTCATTGGTCTCAGTGAGGCCATTCTCTAGGACGTCAACATCACTTGGGGAGTTAATAATAGCTCCCAACTTGCAATCATCAATGAACTTTGTCAGCCAGGGTCTCTTTGTGTTGGCCTAGACTTCAGAGAAGTAGATACCAAACAGGAGAGGACCCAGGACCGAACCCTGTGGGACTCCACTTGTTACTAGTTGGCAGTCTGACTTGGTGTCAGCTACTTTCACACTGTGGGTTGTACCTTTGAGCCATTTTGTGACCCACCTAGTGATTTAGGGGTTGATGCCAAGCTTACTGAGTTTTTCTATGGCTTCTGAGTGGGGAATGGTATGAAAAACCTTGACCACATCAAGGTAGGCTGTAAGAACCACCTTGCCTTCATCCACAGCTCTGGTGACTGACTCAAAGAAGTCAACCAAGTTGAGCAGGCATGATCTATCCTTCACAAAACCAAACTGTGTGGGATCCAGAGTTTGGAGATTCTCTATATCCTTGTTTATTAGGCCCATGATGATGCGTTCCATAGCTTTACATATCAGACTTGTTAGGCTAATGGGGAGATAGTTCCCAGGGTCTGTAGTCGCTCCTCCTTTGTGAAGAGGGATGACTGTAGCAGTGCATCATTTGGTAGGGACAAAGCCTGAGGTGAGGCTGTGATTGAATAGGGCACACAGGTGAGGTGCCAGTTCACTCTATAGTTCATGTAGAACACAACCAGGAATATTGTCAGGTCCCATAGAAGCTGTATTCTTGGCCTTGGACAGTGATGTTTTAACCTGTACAGCAGTAATACTGGGTGCTTGGCAATCTACTGGTATTGTGATTGGTCCTTTGGGGGGAGGGGTAAAGTTAGCACTGAATCTGTTGGCTCAGTATAGGAGGTACCATTGTGCAGTAGCTCCGAGCAAATCTGGGTATTGCCATGGAGATTCTTTACATAACTATAGAAGGCCTTGTGGTTGTCTTTACCATCTGTTGCAATTCTGTTTCCATAGTTAGCTTTAGAGGATTTGGTGAGGTATTGCAACTTTTTGTTGAGGCTGAAAAGGGAGTTTTTCCCAGTCTTGGGACTTCACCTTATTCTGCATCAGTTTCCTCCTTCTGTTGTAGAGTTTGTTTATGGCAGGGAACCACCAGATTGGCTTCCTTTTTTTGAAGGAGAACGTCTTGGTTCTATTGGGTATGGTGAGATCCATGCATTTGTGTACGTGTTCATATAGTGCATTGGTGCATAATTCTGCGGTCACAGAACTATTCTCCATTTGCATGGGTGCCATGAAGTTAGCCACCTCTGTTTTTAGGAGCCCAAAGTTAGCTTTGGAGAAGTTTTTTGTGGTGGTTACCTTTGCAGGGGAGGTGGGAGGGATGTGGATTTCCAAGGTGATTAGTTTATGATCGGATCTAACCAGGGAGGAGCTGACTATTGGTGTACAGCAATGGTTGCCCATGTTAGTAATGACCAGGTCAAGGATTTTGCTACCACTAGTGGGGGTAAGAACGAGATGGTCCAGATAATTGGAATTAATGAACTCCAGGAAACATTGGACAAGTGTATTGGTACATGAGTAGTTTAACCAGTTAATGGAGGGGTAGTTGAAGTTGCCTAGTAAGAGAGTGTTAGGTTGGACCTTAATATTCTCCAGGGTGCTTAGGAACGTGGAGTGCAAGTCTTGGGACATGGTTGGGGACCTATAGCAGGCTCTAACCTGAATCACTGTCTTACATAATGTTAGCTGCACCTGAAGTATCTGTAATGCATTATGTTGGGCTACCAGTCTGGAGGTGTGCACATCCTTTATGAATATGGAAACACCACCACCTTTGGAGCTTCAGCCTAAGTTATGGGGCTGAAAGGTGTGCAATGAGGTATAGCATGGTTGTGCAGGGGTGCTTTCTGTTGCCTTTAACCAGGTCTCTGTTATAGGACAAATGTTGATGTTCTCCATTTTAAGGAGTGTTTTGAGTGAGTACATTTTGAGATTTAGACTTCTATAAATGAGCAGCATGACCATCAGATTGCATTTGTAGCTGTTACGGTGGTAATTTGGTCTTTGGAACACCACCTAAAAAAGGCACTATTATGGGTGGCAAGAGTCTTGGCCAGTATCCAGAAGCCCAGGGGTGACAGATGCAGGCCATCTGGCAAAGCGTCGAGGTCTATCAATCATGTCATCCCATGCAGACAGATACTGGATCCCCTTAGAATGACACAAGAAACTTAGCCAGTTGTTGAAATCAATCATTTTCTGCTTGTACTGTGGTATCATTCTGGGTGATGGTAGGATGCTGCTCAGGGCTAGGGTCATACTCACCTGGGCTACATAATCTAAGAGCTCCTCCATGTCTCTTTACATATAGTCCAGGGAGGTACGTCTCAGGTCATTCACACCCACATGTACAATGACAGAGTCATATTTGTACCTGTTGTTGAGGGACCTGAGTGCATGCGTTATTTGTTGGATCATAGCACCTGACAGGCAGATGACTATTACTTTCTCCTTTTTCAACCTAGTGAGTGGGACATTGCTTCACTATCGAGTCACCTATGAATAGTGTGTTGGGTGTGCTGTTTTGCCTTAGGGGCTTTGGATGAGTGTCACACTGTTTAGGGGAGCTATGTGTCTCATGATTAGTGTTGACTTGTGGTGCTTAAGTCCGTTTCTGCCTTTGAGGTCTCTGCTGCTTGGGTAGATTTTTATTGAGAGCCTCCATGAAGGTGTGCATGTGGTTTGTGATTTTATGTGAAGGCAGTGCTGGTGTGTGTTCTGTATGGTTATGTGTTCCATGTGGTGTGGTGTAAGTGTTGACCTTCTCCTCTTGATCAGCTATTCCAGTATTGGCTGGAGAGTGCATGGCTTCCAGTTTGGATATATAAGTGCACCTCTCACAAGCCTGAGTGTTGGAAGGTAAGAGGAAGGGGTTGTCGGTGTACATGAGGCAATTGCTACGTTGCCTCAGGATGTCCAAGTTTACCAGGTTAATAGGAGAAAGCACATGGAACTGACCTTTAGACATGCCTGAAGGAGTGGGCATTGATAATAAGTACTGGATCTGTTTCCTTGTAGATCATTTAGTGCTGGTAGCACTTTTGCATGCTACAATAATTGCTCAAGACATCTGGTAAAGTGCTGGACTGATAAGCTAGTATAAGTGCAGGAGAGTAGAGAACTATTAGATCTAAGGGGAAAATTGAAGAGCAGCCTATGGCCCGGCTAAGAAGCTTACAAACAGTCCTGGATACAGCAAATCTGTATTTGGACTAGACTAGTTACAGGAAAGGGGGGGGTGAACAAGCACAAATGCAGGCTATTAAACCAGAAAGTTGAAAGAGATGGAAGAAACTGCCCAAAAGGCCAATAAGAGACAATATATGGGCTAGATAAGATACCTAGTGCTTACCACTCCCACTGAGAAGCAAGAAGGCTTCCCTCTAACATAGAAAGGCTTGGAGACTTAGGAGCTTACAAACAGTCCTGGATACAGCAAATCTATATCTGGACTGGATTAGTTACAGGAAAGAGGGGAAACAAGTGCAAATGTGGGCTTCTAAATCAGGAAGTTGAGAGAGATGGACAAACTGCCCAAACGGTCAATAACTACAATTTCTGGGCCAGAAACCACTCCTTATGTGGTAGATAGGTTACCTAGTGCTTACCATTCCCACTGATAAGCTAGAAGGCTTCCCTCCAACACAGAAAGACTCAGAGACTCAGGAACTTACAAACAGTCCTGGATACAGCAAATCTGTATCTGGACTAGACTCGTTACAGGAAAGGGGGAAACAAGTGCAAATGTGGGCTTTTAAACCAGGAAGTTGAGAGAAATGGAAAAACTGCCCAAACGGTCAATAACTATAATTTCTTGGCCAGACACCACTCCTTATGTGGTAGATAGGTTACCTAGTGCTTATCACTCCCACTGATAAGCTAGATGGCTTCACTCCAACACAGAAAGGCTTGGGTGGCTCAGGAGCTTACAAACAGTCCTGGATACAACAAATCTGCATCTGGACTAGACTAGTTACAGGAAAGGGGGAAACAAGTGCAAATACAGGCTTTTAAATCAGAAAGTTGAGAGAGATGGAAACAACTGCCCAAACGGCCAAGAACTACAATTTCTTGGCCAGAAACCACTCTTTATTTGGTAGATAGGTTACCTAGTGCTTACCACTCCTGGCTTCCCTCCAACACAGAAAGGTGTGGGTGCTCAGGAGTTTACAAACAGTCTTGGATACAGCAGATCTGTATCTGGACTAGACTAGTTACATGAAAGGGGGGAAAGAAGTGCAAATGCAGGCTTTTAAATCAGAAAGTTGAGAAATATGGAAGAACTGCCCAAATGACCAATAACTGAAATTTCTGGGCCAGAAACCACTCCTTATGTTGTAAATAGGTTACCTAGTGCTGACTACTCCCACAGATAAGCTAGCAGGCTTCCTCCAACACAGACAGGCTTGGGGCGATCAGGAGCTTACAAACAGTCCTGGATACAGCAAGTCTATATCTGGACTAGACTAGTTACAGAAAAGGTGGGAAACAAGCGCAAATGTGGGCTTTTAAACCAGAAAGTTGAGAGAGACGAAAAAACTGTTCAAACAGCCAATAAACTATCATTTCTGGGCCAGGAACCACTCATCTTGTGGTAGATAGGCTACCTCATGCTTACCACTCCCACTGATAAGCTAGAAGGTCTCCCACCAACACAAAAAGGCTTAGGGGGGGCTCAGAAGCTTACAGTCTTGGACACAGCAAATCTGTATCTGGACTAGACTAGTTACAGGGAAGGGGGGAACAAGAACAAATGCAGGCTATTAAACCAAAAAGTTGAAAGAGATGGAATAAACTGTCCAAAAGACCAATAAGCCACAATATCTGGGCTAGAAAACACTCCTCTTGTGGTAGATAAGATACCTAGTGCTTACCACTCTCACTGACAAGCAAGAAGGCTTCCCCCTAACACAGAAAGGCTTGGGGACTCAGGAGCTTACAAACAGTCTTGGATATAGCAAATCTGTATCTGGACTAGACTAGTTACAGGAAAGGGGTGAAACAAGTACAAATGTGGGCTTTTAAATCAGGAAGTTGAGAGAAATGGAAAAACCTGCCCAAATGGTCAATAACTACAATTTCTGGGCCAGAAACCACTCCTTATATGGTAGATAGGTTACCTAGTGCTTACCACTCCCACTGATAAGCTAGAAGGCTTCACTCCAACACAGAAAGGCTTGGGGCACACAGGAGCTTACAAACAGTCCTGGATACAACAAATCTGTATCTGGACTAGACTAGTTACAGGAAAAGGGGAAACAAGTGCAAATGCAGGCTTTTAAATTGGAAAGTTGAGAGAGATGGAAAAAACTTCCCAAACTGCCAATAACTACAATTTCTTGGCCAGAAACCACTCTTTATTTGGTAGACAGTTTACCTAGTGCTTACCACTCCTGGCTTCCCTCCAACACAGAAAGGTGTGAGGGGCTCAGGATCTTACAAACAGTCTTGGATACAGCAGATCTGTATCTGCATTAGACTAGTTACAAGAAAGGGGAGAAAGAAGTGCAAATGTGGGTTTTTAAATCAGAAAGTTAAGAGAGATGGAATTACTGCCCTAACAGCCAATAACTGCAATTTCTGGGCCAGAAACCACTCCTTATGTGGTAGATAGGTTACCTAGTGCTGACCACTCACACAGATATGCTAGAAGGCTTCCCTCCAACACAGACAAGCTTTGGGGGGATCAGGAGCTTACAAACAGTCCTGGATACAGCAAATCTGTATCTGGACTAGACTAGTTACAGGAAGCGGGGGAAGCAAGCTTAGAAGTTTTTTTTTTAGTAAAGTGGAAAAGGAGAATGCTGGAACAGAAAATAATTCAAGGTTAAGAATCTAAGTGGGTTGGCCTTCTCAAATGTTCTCTCTCTATTAGGTAGAATGAACTAATGACACTAGACTGGGAGGAATGTCCCAGATCATATATCCAGTATGGGAGGGCAACTGCAAAGCCACCAAGTATAAAAACAAGACAAGAATAGGGAGGCCGGGTGGGAAACTATTACAGCTACTAGCTGTAGACACTAAATGAATGTTTTAAACAGATAAAGGAGCAAGGAGACTCTAGAGAATGATTTTAACTGCAAATAAATCAGTTATGATACCTGATTAGAACACAGAAACCTTAAAGAAATGCACAGAAAGGCACAGATAGAGCACTCACAAGCAGAAAATACAACTCACAGTATGAAAAAGCAGTTTACATTTAACTAATTCAGTAAACTTGCAATGAGAGTAATAAAACAGTATCTAGCAATGAGAAATACAGTTAAACAGTATAAAACAGTACATAAATGCAGTGAAACAGTAAAAAAGCTTTATAACAGTGAAAAATGTAGTAGATTCACTGTAGAGCACAATTATAAGCATTACAGAGTTGCAATTCAATGAAATAAGTGTAAGACATGATTTATTCTGCTCTTGGAATCTTAAGGAATTTCTGCTTAGCCCCAGTAATGAATCACCATCCACAGCCTGGTAAATACAAACACATCCCTTTGCAGAAACAGGATTTATATACCAAGGAGCTTGGATTACTACTCAGTCCTACTAGCCCCTGCTGTTATCTAATCACTCTTGCTACAGAAGGTCAGGAAACCCTGTTACACTCAATAATAATGAAGACAACACACTATCAGCAGAAAATGGCTGCCAGAAACACATGAAACTCAACAAACAAAACTACCAGGCCTTAACAACAGCAGGCCTCTATCAAGATTATGCAACCTGAGTAGAACACAGAAACCTCATGATAAATGCACAGAAAGAACACCCCCAAACAGAAAATACAAGTGTTAGTATGGAAAAGCAGTTTACAGTTTAGCAATTCAAAAAAATTCAATTATAGTAATGTACACTATTACAGCTACTAGCTGTAGCCACTAAATGAAAGTTTTAAACAGATAAAGAAGCAAGGAGACTCCAGTGAATGCTTTTAACTGCAAATAAATCAGTTATGATACCTGACTAGGTCACAGAAATCTAAAAAAAAATGCACAGAAAGGCACAGATAGAGCACTCAAACAGAAAATATAACTCTCAATATGAAAAAGCAGTTTACAGTTAAGCGATTCAGTAAACATGCAATTAGAGTAATAAAACAGTATCTAGCAATGTGAAATAAAGTTAAAACAGTATAAAACAGTAAATAAATGCAATGAAACAGTAAAAAAGCTTTATAACAGTGCAAAATGTAGTAGATTCACTGTAGAGCACAATTATAAGCATTACAGAGTTGCAATTCAATGAAATAAGTGTAAGACATGATTTATTCTGCTCTTGGAATCTTAAGGAATTTCTGCTTAGCCCCAGTAATGAATCATCATCCACAGCCTGGTAAATACAAACACATCCCTTTACAGACATAGGGTTTATATACCAAGGAGCTTGGATTACTACTCAAGTCCTACTAGCCCCTGCTGTTATCCAATCACTCTTGCTACAGAAGGTCAGAAAACCCTGTTACTCTCAACAATAATGAAGACAACACACAATCAGCAGAAAATGGCTGCCAAAAACACAGGAAACTCAGCAAACAAAACTATCAGGCCTTGACAACAGCTGGTCTCTATCAAGATTATGCAACCTGAGTAGAAAACAGAAACCTCACGATAAATGCATGAAAAGATCACCCACAAACAGAAAATACAAGTCTCAATATGAAAAAGCAGTTTACAGTTTAGTAATTCAAAAATGCAATTATAGTAATGCACACGATTACAGCTACTAGCTGTATCCACAAAATGAAAGTTTTAAACAGATAAAGGAGCAAGGAGACTCTAGAGAATGCTTTTGACTGCAAACAAATCAGTTATATGATACCTGACTAGAACACAGACACCTCAACAAAAATGCACAGAAAGACACAGATAGAACTCTCACAAACAGAAAATACAACTTTCAGCATGAAAAAACAGTTAACAGTTAAGTAATTCAGTAAACATGCAATTAGAGTAATGAAACAGTATCTAGCAACGAGAAATACAGTTAAAACAGTATAAAACAGTACATAAATGCAGTGACTAAAACAGTAAAAAAGCTTTATAAAAGTGCAAAATGTAGTAGATTAACTGTATAGCACAATTATAAGCATTACAGAAGTGCAATTCAATGAAATAAGTGTAAGAAATAACTTATTCTGCTCTTGGAATCTTAAGAAATTTCTGCTTAGCCCCAGTAATGAATCACCATCCACAGCCTGGTAAATACAAGCCTCTTGTAGACCTTCCTTTTCACTTTTACTGATACACGTCTGTCACAAATCACTCCTGACACTCTTCTGCACCCTCTCCATCCTGCCTGTACTCTCTTCTTCACCTGGCCTCCACAGTCGTCATTGTAAGAATGGTACAGGATATGTACAAGGGTGGTGTGACAACAGTGAGGTCAGCGGTGGGAGTGATGGATGCGTTTAAGGTGGAGGTGGGATGACATCAGGGATCAGCTGTGAGCCCTTTCTGATTTGCAATGGTGATGTACAGATTGACAGACAAGATCACACAGGAGTCCCCATTGACTATGATGTTTGCAGATTACATTGTAATCTGTATTGAGAGTACAGAACAGATTTAGGAGACCCTGGAAAGGTGGAGATATGCTCTACAGAGGAGATGAATGAAAGTCAGAAGTACTAAGACAGAATATGTGTGTGTGAATGAGAGAGAGGATAGTGAATGTTGTGGGATGCAGGGAGTAGAGTTGGCAAAGGTGGATGAGTTTAAATGATTGGGATCAACTTTTCAGAGTAATGACGACTGTGGAGGACAGGTGAAGAAGAGATTTCAGGCAGGATGGAGAGGGTGCAGAAGAGTGTCTGGAGTGATTTGTGACAGACGAGTACCAGTAAAAGTGAAAGGGAAGGTCTACAAGAAGGCAGTGAGACCAGCTATGTTATATGGGTTGGAGACAGTGACATTGACAAAAAAGGCAGGAGTCAGAGCTGGACATGGCAGAGTTACAGATGTTAGGTTTTGCACTGGGTGTGACAAGGGTGGACAGGATTAGCAAAGTGTATATGAAAGGGTCAGCCCATGTTGGAAGGTTTAGAGACAAAGCTAGAGAAGCAAGATTACATCAGTTTGGACATGTGCTGAGGAGGGATGCTGAGTATATTGGGAAAAGGATGGTAAGGATGAAGCTGCCAGGTAAGAGGAAAAGAGGAATGCCTTGGATACGGTTTCTGGATGTGGTGAGAGAGAACACGCAGGTGGTTGGTGTGACAGAGCAAGAAACAGAGGACAGGCAGACGTGGCAACATATGATCCACTGTGGCAACTCCTAATGGGAACAGCCAGAAGAAAAAGAAGGATATGTTGTAATGTCAGTCTTCACAGATTTGCCAGTGATTTGCCAGACATAGCATAAGTCTATGAGTAAATGACTACAAATATGAGACACACATATGGTCAGTGTGCATAACACTGGACAGGTTAATGGTATGAGCTCAGTATATCACATGCAGTTCAACACACACATCTGCAACAGTATTTTACTACGCAAATACCATGTATAGATCTCTCATATTTCTGAGACAAGCAAGTATATCATAGTTGTATTCACAAGTAAGATATGGATAAGTATGACATCCCAGTAGCTGGCCTAGCATTGTCACAGTCAGTATTGTTCAACACACACTCCAATAGTAGTCATATGTGAGCCATCCTTTCCTGGGGTGACTAAGAGGCTTAACCTATGGTCTATGTCACTGCAGACAGAGCCAGATGTTATGGCCATAGGTTTTGATCAGCAATATATCAGTACAGCAAGTATTGTTGAGACATATGTTAAACTTCCTATTTACCATTCTTACATACCCCCTACTGCAGTCCATTACATGCTTACTTGTTTGACATACCTGTTTTTTTCAAGTGTAGGTGATTATATCCTGCTTGTTTTTTTTTTTTACTTTTCACTGTTTCTGTCTCTCTCTCTCTCTCTCTCTCTCTCTCTCAGGGATGTAGGGTGTACATCTGTTTTGCATAGGCAGCAGCTTGCATTTTGTAGGTAATGTTAATAAGCAGCTGATGGCCTGTGCACCAATTGGTGTCCCCTACTTGCTAATTGCATGCAGAACAGATGTATTGTTATTCATATAGTCAGTAGCATGGCAACACACTCCTATAATTGAGTACTTCATGTGGGCATTGGCCCTTTTCCTTGCCACTTAGGAGAACTTCATGGAGGTGTGTGAACAACAGCATCACAGAAGGTATTTGGGAATACCACTTACAACCAAAACTGTGGAGACAGGCCAACAAAATGGGGGAGAATGTTCCAGACATAGGGACAGAATGTAAGTATTGCTGTTATACATTTGGATTAATGCTAGTCTAACATGGATTGTGTGGACATGGAGTTTCTGCTTGATTTTAACTCTGACAGTGTTATGTGTTCGACATAACTCTCAATTGTAGGGCTATCCACAGAATGGCCAGTGTTTGGATTCCTATGCTTGGTGTGTTCCTCAGACACCGTTTTGTATTTAGAAAATCAGTAGCATACTCTGGGGATTGCAGTCAGTAACTGCTAACATCCATTTGTGTTTCTGACCTCAAATCCCCCAGAAAAGATATGTTACAACTAACCCTGTTATACCAGCAACTTTCTCAGTTTATAACAGCAATATTTCAAATATGCCCCTGTTTTTAGGCCTCTGCCCCACAACTATGTCAGGCTTGGTCCAGATGTCATGCAGTAAGAGGTTGATAGGTACGGTATTTGATTACTTAGGGCCTACTGTCATGTATCAGATTGCCAGATATGTTATGCGGAAGATGCCTTATATATGAGGGGAAAGCCTGGACATTCTGTGGGACACTGTACAGTTGAGAGGTCTGAGTATTTCTGGAAATTGTTGACAGACTGTCAGGATTGTGTAGCAGTGTAGTGTGTCGATGTTATTTGGCCTGTGTAGGGAGGGGGGATGGCTGTATGTGTTATGGCTCCTTTTCTATCTGCCTGTGCATGCTGCTCCTGTTTCTGGTGGGCTATCAGCTGTATATGTTTGTAGGGGCAGACTGAGATGTCCCATGCCATGGTCAGGCATCATACTACACTGTGAATTGTGCCAGTATATGTAGGGGTAGTGTGTGAGTGGCAAACATGTTGAGATGCTTTTGTTCACACAGTCTTTATAGTGTACTGTTCCTTTGGCATACTGGTATGTCACTGTGACTGTGATGTAATTGGTTGTGGGTATGTGGTTTCACATTAGTGTCTGTTTTTCAGTACTGTTACATCCCTGTAGTACCAGATATATTTGACAATACATGTGTAATTCACCCTAGCAGATTTGGGTTACTGTTGTTTCAATCTGACTGTAGTATGGACAGTGCTTGGTGACATGCTTAGCAGCTGAGAGTAGTTTCCTTAATGTGATGTCACATCCAGATATTTGTAGAATGTACTGTTGCCTGGCCATCAGAAGTGTTGTGTATTTCTGACACATTAGTGGGATGATGTGAGGATTTCAGTCACTAGCTAGTGAGAAGTAATTGAGTGTTGGACTTGTACTATTTCAGTCAATATATGTAAGGACAGACATGAAGCTGTTAATGCAGCAACTGTGTCAGCTTATCTACTTCAGTATTTCAGACATGTCCCTATTTTTATGGCTTTCTCCCCACTATGTCAGGCTTGGTTCAGATTCTTTGCACTAAGGGGTTCTGGCCCTACCTCTCGACTGTCTAGATTGTTGCAGTATGACCAGATTTATTGCTCATATTTCTGGTCTGTTCCACATATTCATTATTTTTTATATCACTGGTAAATCACTGTGATGATCTGAAGATTTCTGACAGTAAATGATAACATACATTTAAGTTTATGAACTCACATCCTTCAGAACATGTTTGCTGAAACAAACCCTGTCACTCTGGCTACAATCTACATTTATAAGAGCAATATTTAAATATGTCCCTAGTTTTGGCCTATTGTCCCCTCATTTGGACAGCCTTTGACCAGATTTCTTGCACTAAGAGGTTGAGAGGTATGATTGTGAGGTATGACTCCATTACATGTTACGAGTATATATATATATATATATATATATATATATATATATATATATATATATATATATATATATATATATATATATATATATATATATATATATATATATATATATATATATATATATATATATATATATATATATATATATTTACTTTCTATATATACATATATATATATATATATATATATATATATATATATATATATATATATATATATATATATATTATATGTATATCTCTATTTATATTATGTATATATTTTTCCATATATGTGCATCTTCATACATATATACATGTGTGTGTATATATATATATATATATATATATATATATATATATATATATATATAAATACAAAAACTGACTGATTCTACGGAATCTTTTCCCTACTGTTGAATGACTCTACTGCATGATATCTTTGAAAAGCATCAGCAATCTTTGCAACTCAAATCGTGTGGTGGTACGTTGCTCTGGCTATTGTGTACAGGGCGCTGCGTTTGAGACTTGTCAGGACTGGTTATTTTGTTGCTAGGCAGAATAGTGGCTGATGGAAACAGAGTGATTAAAGCAGTTTTAAGCAGTTGTATGTGGGTTTGCATGGGTTTGCTTGATCTGTGTAGGCTTCACTTAGCGATGTTTACCAGTGCATAGATCCACTTAGCCTGAGCTAGCTGCTGCTTAGCATTCACATTTGAGCAATGCTTAAACCTGATAAGCATAGCTGAGCATTGCTAACCATTGCTCACAGTTCATTCTTATAAAATATCTTTTATACATATATATATATATATATATATATATATATATATATATATATAT
Organism: Protopterus annectens; assembly: GCF_019279795.1. NCBI lineage: Eukaryota > Metazoa > Chordata > Ceratodontiformes > Protopteridae > Protopterus > Protopterus annectens. The sequence goes on along the minus strand of NC_056741.1, from coordinate 1,954,962,525 downwards.
ATTATATTGTATTATATTATACTATATTATATTATATTATATTATAATAATAATATATTATAATATTTTCATAATTATAATATATCATCATACTATTATTATATTATATTATATTATATTATATTATATTATTATTTTCATTTTTTATATATTTCTTATAAAATATAACATGCTTTCATTACAGTAGCAAGGAGTGTAACTATACTGTATGGGACACATGTATACATGGGTGGTTTCACATGTTATATGCACTCACACTTCCATTTTAAACTAGCTGCACTACCCTGGCTGACCAAAATAACTTACCACATATTTTAATATGAAAATAGAACTTTTAACACTGCTCTCCTATGTAAAGATGGATTGCCTGTTGTAGTACTCAAAGCATGTACACCTGCATGCAAAGCTAGGACTCTGACCACTACAATACCTTTGTTTGGGGATTTGAGCTGTATATTTTTATGTATCTTCTATTGCATATTAATATATTATTATATTAAATTGAGAGTATTGAGGTTTGCAGCCATGTCATTGAGGACTGCTGTCAAGACATAATGGCATACATTTCAGTTTCAGACTTGTATCCTTCATAACATTCATGCTAATGCATAACCTGTTTTCTATCAACTTTCTGTCTGTCCTCTGTGCAGATGGGATGACACCAGTGCTCAGGCTGTGGTTGACTACACTGCAGAATGGGTCTGAGAGCCCATACATGTCTTCATGTAGGATGCAGCCAGGACTGGTATCAGGCCTATGGAGCCTCTATGTGTTGCCTTTGAGAGGGCATTACAGACTTGCTTCCTGATCATGAGGGTAGGAGGGCAGGTGCTGTATATGCACATGTGTACCTATGGGGGAGAGGGGGAGAAGTTCACATTTTATCTGTTGGCAGCCAAATGCCTATATCTATGGCATATGTGTATGTGGTGTTATTGACCACCATTACAGAGCAAATATGTGTGTTGCCTCTGGAATTGCAGACAAGTGTCTGGAAGGCCTAGTGATTGGCCTTGGTGGATGTATCCAGTTTGCACTCAAATACAGCCTTAATGTACATCACCTGTGACTTTATTTGCTTGTTCAGAACAAGGTGACATGGCTGCCAATGAGGCACTTGTTCCTTCTTGGTCCATCCTGTGAGTATTTCCACCTATGATGGTAATTATGTATTGCTGCTGTCCACCACAGGTGTTCAACCTACCTTGAGGGGGTTGATGTTGTCCTGTCAGGTATTGCTAAGGCCATAGAGCTATGTGGATGCCTACATAGTATTGTGGTGTAGGCCTGGACACTGCGGCTAGTTCCAACATGTGAGTCATCCTTCAAGTGGGCCTTGGCCCTTTTCCTTGCCTATGCAGGGAAATTGCGGAGGTGTGAGGGATACAGTTTTAGAGACATTACGTGAGAATTCCTCACAGGACAGGACATGTGGAAACAGGCCAACAACATGGGGGACAAATCTCCAGAACTGAGTACAGATTGTATGTCATTAGTGCTGTTACACACATGGAGGGTTGCTAGATTGATAGGATTCATCTGGCATGCATTTATGGAGTGACCTGACATCTGACAATGATATGCCTTTGACATACCTCTCAACTGGCATGTTGTCCACAGAGTGGCCAGAGGTTTGCCTGTTATGTTTGGTCAGTTCCTCAAATAACATCTGTTTTTGTGGGCTCAGTAGGATAATGTCAGGATTGTCACTAACTGTTGACATCCATTGGTGTTCCAGACATCATATCCTTCAGGGATGTTATGTAAAACATGTGCAATGCCAGCTATTTTTTCAGTTTGTAACATCATGTGCGATATGTTCCTCTTTCTGTACCCCTGTCCCCCACATAGGTCATGCTTTGTCCAGATGTCCTGCAATATGAGGTGCAAAGGTATGGTATACCATTAATTATCAACTGAACTGCAGTTATCATCACAGTGACCTAGCAGACTCCTGGCCATGGTATGCGGCAGTGGCCAAAGATTATGGTTCCACACCCTGGAAATTCTGTGGAAATCTGTACATATGACAGTTATGTATGTCTGGCCATTGTAAACAGACTGCAAAGATTGTGTAGCAGTGTTGTGTGTAGATGTTTGTTGGGCTGAATAGGGAGAGTAGCAGATGTGAGTGCCATACATCCTTTACCTATCTGACTGTGTATGCTGCTACAGCTGCTGGCGGTCTATCAGGTCTGTATGCTTGTAGGGGAAGACTGTGAAATGCCCTGTAACATCTCAGGATTCCCAGTACACTGTGATTTTGGCCAGTATATGTCAGTGTAGTGTGGGACTGGCAATCATATGTTTGTTCAGACAGTCATTCTACTCTGGAGTTCATTGTGGGTACCGGTATGTTGCTATGACTATGGTTCAAATGTTTTTGGGTGGACATTTTTGCACCACTATCTACTTTTCAGTACAATTCCATCCCTGCAGTGCATGCTATATTTGAATATACATGGGTAATTGCCCAGCGCTGATGTGGGGGGGTGTTGTATTGGTCTTACTGTGCTTCATAAGGTGCTGGGTGACATGTTTGGCAGCTGTTAGGGGATTTCTATTCTGTTACATGACTGTGGTCATACCTCTATACTGTCCAGAGGCATAGACACTGTCCATATGTGTAGCTCATATGTTTGGCCTGTTCCCCACACAGTTGTTGTCCTTGGCTAATCAGTAGGATACTCTGGGGAATGCAGTCAGTAAATTATAACATCCATTGGTGTTACTGACTTCATATCCCTCAGAAAATATGTGACAACAAACTCAGTAACACCAGCAACTGTCTAAATTTATAACAGCAACATGTCCAATATGCTCCTGTGTTTGGGCCTCTTTCCCCCAATTATGTCAGGCTTTGTACAGATGTCATGCACTAAGAGGTTCAGAGGTATGAAGTATCATTACTTATTGCCTTCATTCCTGCTACCATCCCAGTGATGTCATAGAACCCCAGACATGTAACAAGGAAGTGGCCATAGGTATGAGTCCTGTGCCTATACATTCTGTGGGAAACTGTGCATTTGAGAAGTCTATGTATGTCTGGCCACTGTTAACAGACTGTCAGGATTGTGTAGCAGTGTAGTGTGTACATGTTATTTGGGCTATGTAGGGAGAGAGGTACATGTGAGTATCATAGGCCCTTTCTATCTGACTGTGCATGCTGCTCTGGTTTCTGGTTCCTATCGCCTGTATATGTTTGTACAGGCAGACCATAACACCTCAAGATTACCACTACACTGGGACTTAGGGCAGTATATGTAGGGGTAATGTATGAGTGGCAAATGGGATATTGTTGCTCACACAGTCATTATACTGTAGTGTTCAGTTTACTTACTGATATGTCGCTGTGACTGTGATGCAATTGGTTGTGGGTATTCACTTTCACACCAGTGTTTATTTTCCACTAGTGTTCCATCCCTGTAGTACCTGTTATATTTGCAAATGCATGTGTACAGCCCCAGAGCTGGATGTGGGTAGTGTTACGTAAGTCTGATTGTAGTTTGGATTTTGCTTGGTAACTGAGTGCAGTTTACCTAATGTTGTGCTATGTCCACACATTCGTAGGATGTCCAGTTGTCTGGCTGATATCTTTGGACTGGTCCCCATAACTGTTGTGTATTCCTGACACATTAGTGGGATGATGAGGGGATTGAGGTCATTATCTAATGAGAAGCAATTGAGTCCCAGACTTGTGATATTTCAGTCAATATATGTTAGGACATACAGTGTTACTACATCAACTTTCTCATAGGTTCATAGGTTCATAGGTTCGTACTAGGCTATCTGCCCAAGGGCATTTATAAGCCTAGCCCATAGTTATTTGGCTTTCGCCACCCCTTTAGTTTGAATAAAACTATGCCTATTATTTTGCTGTGCCTCTGTCAAGCAGTGACACTGAAGTAATCCCTGGGGTATATCTGCGATCCCCCATCCATTGGTCAAGATTCCTCTTGAACAAGGCCAGCGAGGTGCTCTGCCTCACATGTACCGGGATTTTGTTCCACAGCATAGGGAGTCTCTGGGTGATGAATCTGTCCCTCCAGCACGTTCTATTAATAACCGTGTCAAGGTTTAAGTCTCCCGCCCTTGTGGTTCTGAGGGATCTAGATTTTTTGAGGTGAAGCATATTCATCAAATCAGGGTTTGACATGGCCTTATATGTCAGGCACAGGTCACCTCTGAGCAAGCGGTATGAGACTGAATAGAGCTGGAGATCTTTCAGCTGGGCAGCATAAGACATATTTTTGAGACCCTTTATCCTTTTGGTGAGGAACTTTTGGGGCCTTTCCAGCTGCTGCAGGTGTCGGGTCAGATACATTCCGAATGGGGCATTGTACTCAATCATAGGTCTAATGAGTGATGAGTACAGGGGGACGATGACCTCCCTTGATCTAGATGTGAATCCCTTCATGATCAGGTGGGCAATGTAGAAGGTTTTCCTAACTACTTTAGCAACATGAGTGTCAAACGAAAGGCTACTGTCAACCTGGGTCCCCAGATCCCTGATGACTTCTTCTGTGCTCAGTGGATTGCCACCTATATGGTAGCTAGGGGTAACCTTGTTTTTCCGAAGGGTATGACTATGCATTTCTTGGCATTTAACTTTAGGCCATGGCTCTGGCACCAGTTATCCATTTCTGTGAGGCCCTTCTGAAGGATATCTGTGTCAGATGTGTTTTCGACTATGGCGCCCAGTTTGCAGTCATCTGCAAACTTTGTCAGCCATAACCCTCCTGTGTTTGCTTGTACTTCAGAAAAGTAGATGCCGAACAAGAGTGGACCCAGGACTGATCCCTGTGGGACACCACTTGTGACAGGCTTTGAGTCTGACATGGCTCCAGCAACTCTGACCCTGTGGGTTCTGTCACTTAGCCAGTTTGCAACCCATCTTGTGATGTATGGGTTTACATTCAAGCTGATGAGTTTTTCGATAATACCCGAGTGGGGTATTGTGTCGAAGGCCTTTGCTAGGTCAAGGTAGGCTGTATGGACTGCCTTTCCCTCATCAATGGCCTTGGTGACTGTCTCGAAAAAGTCAACCAAGTTTAAAAGGCATGATCTGCCTTTGACAAAGCCAAACTGGGTTGGATCCAAAATCTGCAAGTTCCCTATGTCTTTATTTATGAGTTCCATTATGATCCTCTCCATGGCTTTGCAGATAAGGCTTGTCAAGCTAATGGGACGGTAATTTCCAGGGTCGGTGGAGGCACCGCCCTTGTGAAGTGGGACCACAGTGCGTCGCCACTCCTTGGAGTGCGTATCCTGAGGTGAGGCTAAGATTAAACAGCTGTCCTAACTGCGGGTTTAATTCCTCATTGAGTTCGTGGAGCACACAGCCGGGGACACCATCCGGTCCCATGGATGCTGTGTTTTTTGCTTTGGAGAGACCAGTTCTCACCTGCGTGTTGGAGATGTTTGGGGGCTACAATCCTCTGGTATAGATATCTCTCCTTTTGGGGGGGAGGGGAGAAGTTTGCAGTGAACCTGTCAGCCAGTATGTTGGCAATGTGTGTAGGTTCAGTAATCTTCACATCATTTTGAACTAATTCTGAGCATATCTGGGAGTTTCCTCCTAGGTTTCTAACATAGCTAAAGAAGGCCTTATGATTGTCTTTTGAGTCCTTGGCGATTTTTCTCTCAAAATTTGCCTTGGATGATTTTATGAGAGCTCTTAGGTTTTTACTTATAATGATCAAAGGTGTCTTACCTTTCAAGGATTTTGCTCTATCTTGTAGTAGCTTCCTCCTTTTGTTGTAGAGCTTGTTTATGGCTGGGGTCCACCAGACTGGACGCTTGCCTTTGGTACAAAGAGTCTTAGTTTTGTTTGGGATTGCCTGATCCATGCAGTCCTGTAGGTGCTGGTAGAAGGCATTTGTAAGTGATTCAGCGGTTTGAGTAATGTTTACCACTGGCTCAGGGGCCTTAAAGGAGACCACATTAGTTTTAGAAGTGTGAAGTCGGCTTTTGAGAAGTTTTTCACTGTGGTGTTTTTATTTCAGGTGGGGCGGATGAGGACCTCCAGCGAGATTAGTTTATGATCTGATCTCACCAGTGAGGGGTATACTTCCGGTGTTGAACATTTTGATCCCATGTTCGTGATGATGAGAGCAAGTATGTTTTCTCCTCTTGTGGGGATGGTGACTAGTTGTTCCATGGCATTTGAGTTTATGAACTCCAGGAACCTTTGGGCTAGAGTGTTTGGGCTTGAGTAGTGTTCCCAGTTTATATTAGGGTAGTTGAAGTCACCTAGTATGATGGTGTTTGGAGATACATTTATCCCCTCCATTGTTTTCAGGAAGGCCATGTGAGGTTCCTGAGTTTGAGAGGGTGGCCTGTAACATGCTACAAATTGCAGAGCAGTCTTGCCTATGGTTAATTGCACCTGGATGGTCTCCGATGCATCGTGCGTTGCCACCAACCTTGAGGTGTGGGTGTCCTTTATGAATATGGACACCCCCCCTCCTTTCTTGGTGTTGTCCGGATTTTGGGGCCAGAACGCATGATATGAGATGAAACCTGCTAGTGCTGGGATGCTCTCAGGAGCCTTGAACCAGGTTTCTGTCACAGCACAGACATCAATGTTCTCCATACTGAGAAGGGCCTAGAGTGCGTGCATCTTGGGATTGAGACTTCTGGCATTGAGCAGCATTACCCTTAGTTTTTTTACTTTTTTGTGTTCTAGGGTGGTAGGTTTAGAATTTGAGCCTTGCCTAAAAAAGGCACTATGGGGGTGGCAAGAGCCTTTGCCAATATCTGGAAGCCTAGGGGTGACAGGTGCAAGACGTCCCTTGCGAAGCAACGTGGCTTGTCCAGCATGTCGTCCCAGGCAGACAGACATTGGATCCCCTTTGAATGACACCAGAATTTAAGCCAATTATTAAAGCTGATCATCTTATCACTGTATTGTGGCATCATTCTAGGTGAAGGTAGGATACTGCTCAAGGTCAGGGTCATACCTGCCTGGGCTACATAATCAGAGAGCTCCTCAATGTCTCTTTTCATGTAGTCCAAGGAGGTACGTCTCAGGTCGTTGACACCAGAGTGGACAATGACTGAGTCGTACTTGTACCTGCTGTTGAGAGACCTGAGTGCTTGTGTTATGTGGCGGATTCTAGCGCCCGACAGGCAGCTTACTGTGACCTTCTCCTTACTCAGTCTGGTGAGCGGGACGTCAGTGTGTCTGACTATGGAGTCACCTATGACAAGTATGTTTGGTGTTGTATTTGGCCTTAAGGGCAGTGACTGCTTTGCACACTGATTTTGTTGTTTATGTGTTGTTTGTGTGGTGTATTGAGTTTGCAGTTGCTTGGGTGTCTGCTTTGGAGGCCTCTGCTGTTTAGGTAAATTTTTACTCAGAGCCTCCGAGCTTATCTACTCACGTATTTTGGATAGGTCCCAATTTTTATGCCTTTGTCTCCCCCACTTTATCAGACTTGGTCCAGATTCATTGCACTAAGGGGTTCTGAGCATACCTCTCCACTGCCAGGATTTTCACAGAATGTCCAGAAGTTTGACCCATACTTTTGTTCTGTTCCGCAATTTATTTGTATTTGTCTGACAAATAACTGTGATGATCCAATGATTTATATCAGTAAATAATGACATAACATTTCAGTTTCCATCCTCATATCCTGCAGTAATTGTCTGCTGAAAAGCACCCTGTTGCTGTAGCAAATGTCTTAGTTTATAACAGCGATAGTTGAAATATGTCCCTATATGTGGCCCACCCCCCCCCCCAGTTTTACAGCCTTTGTACAGGTTTCTTGCACTAAGAGGTTGAAAGGGATGGATCTGAGGTATGACTGCACTGCATGTTATATGCATACGTATATATATATATATATATATATATATATATATATATATATATATATATATATATATTTATATATATATGTGTGTGTGTGTGTGTGTGTGTGTGTGTGTGTGTGTGTGTGTGTGTGTGTGTGTGTGTATGTGTGTGTGTGTGTGTGTGTGTGTGTGTGTGTGTGTGTGTGTGTGTGTGTGTGTGTGTATATGTATGTGTGTGTGTGTGTGTGTGTGTGTGTGTGTGTTTGTGTGTGTGTGTGTGACTGTGTGTGTGTGTGTGTGTGTGTGTGTGAGTGTGTGCGCGTGTGTGTGCGTGTGTGTGCGCATGTGTGCGCGGGCGCGTGTGTGTGTGTATATATATATATATATATATATATATATATATATATATATATATATATATATATATATATATATATATATATATATATATATATATATATATATATATATATATATATATCTATATATGTATACATATATGTGTATATACAACACATGAATGATTCCACAGAGCTTTCTCTCTAATGTTGTATGCCTCTATTGCACAATATGTTTGAAAAAGCAACCTTAACTTGTACAGCTCAGTTAGTGTAGTGGTACATTGCTCTCAACATTGTGTACAGCGTCATGGATTTGAGTCTTGGGACAGATGGTTTTTTTTTCATTAATGACCAGAATGCATGATATGTTTGTTAAAGCATTACACAGTTGCACAGCTCAGATGGTGTAGTGGTGTATTGCTGTGATTGTAGGCCACAGCATCCTGGGTTTGAGACTTGTTAGGGTTGACTGTTTTGCTTCTGGGCAGAACAAGGTCTGATGGATACAGAGTGATTAAGGCACTTTTAAGCAGTTATAAGCAGGTTTGCATGGGTGTGCATAATGCTAAGCGATGCCAAGCTACAATGAATCAATTTTAGCTTCACTTACTGCCACTTATTCCCGTTTACCCCAGCGCTAATTTCTTTAAAAGAAAAGAGAAAGGGGTGATAGGAAAGTGGTGAAAAAAGGGCCATCCAGAGTGAAGTACAGTATGAAAGATTGTAGCTAGTGGCGTGCAGGATGGGTGTAGGAAAGGTTCATAGCTGTCCATTTCTTTTACAGCAACAGCTTTGAATTTCTACAGAATTAGGAGGTGAATTTGGACACTCAAACCCCTGAGAGAGGGTCGAGGACAACAGTAATGTGTTGTCAAGCCAATTGGACCAGATTACATGTGCTCAGTGGACACGTGTGCAAAATGGACAGCTATGTATGGGGCATATTTTTTTTGGGGGGGGCAGATGCCCCCTTTTTTTTAAGGTGAGAGTGAGATGTTGGGGAAGGATAGTAGGTATATTTGGGGAGGTAAGTTGGGTAGGAAGACAGACAAGACAGCAGACAGGGGCAGTATATGACACATTGGGGTAAACACCATGGATGGGGATGGTGGTTGGGAATCAGACACCATGAGCCCCAAATGGATACAGTGAGACTGAGGTCCCCACCCATGGGCAGTCAACACTGCACCTTCATGACCAAAGGTGACTGTGCTGGGGGCTGGACAGGAGGGACAGGCTGACCCTCAAGATGTACTAGACAGCCCTCAATCTGGTGCAGCTGTCCACCGAACTCCTTTTGGATGACACTACACACCGAACTCCGGCCCTGGCTACGGGTGACGGTTTCCTGTCCACGTCCTCTCCCGGGGGGAAGGGCCCCAACCTGTGAGGTGGTCCCACTTGAAGATGGTGCAGGACCAGCTGACAAGGTGGTAATGGGTTGGGTTCCAGACATGCTGGTGCCTGGTGCCATAGCCAGATGAGTCAGGACAGGCAGACCCACCAGGATCTGCCTTCTCAGATGTGCTATGGTGTTGAGGTTTTACAAAATACGTTGGTTAGTCATGAACAAAACATTTCAAAATTAGTTTTAACAGCATGCATGGGTGTTCGAGTTAACCCAAAAAACAGATTTGAAATAGTTGCATAGCAAACAGAACACATGCATAAATGGAACAACAGTAGGCATCATAACGGCATGCAAGTTACATTGATAGCAACAGGCCACAAATTATAGTATTTGAACAGGGAACATTAATAATCAAATTATTCAATATTTATAGAACAATATGACACATGTCCCCACAGTAGCTCTGGAGAAAAACACACCTATTGATTATATGTATGAATTATTGGTGCAGATAGGGTGGAAGAGAGAGAGAGAGAGAGAGAGATGTCAATTAACAAATGTATAGGCTTCGATTGTTCACAACTGTACTAATCATTACTCTACTCATTACTCTCCAGGTATGACCTCACTTTACATCTAGCTATGGACTGGGGTTGGGCAGTGGAGTGTTTGTACACAATGTATTACTAAAGCCTTCTTAAAGCTAATACATATATTTTCTTACCTGGCAGGCCTGTGGAGGAAATATCTGTTAACACTACCTGACTGTTTCTACACATAGTCACATATTCAAGGTTACATATGTGACAGACAGGGCTGCCCTGCACTCATGCTGTATGTGTGTGGTACTGCCATAATCCACCTGTATTTCTATCTGTCACCCTGGGTATTGGCAGCAGTGACCACTAGCCATGACAGCGTGACACTTGAGGGACATTTATCAGAAGAAACTGCTTGGTGTATGTACTTATCTTGCTGTCATTTGCAGTCTTGGGTTTGGACAGTGGAAGTGTTGTACACAGTGTATTAGTACAGGTTTCTTACAGCTAATAGAAACTTTTCCTTACCTGGCAGACCTATGGGGGAAATTTCTGTTTACTCTACCTGACTGTTAATACACATATTCAAGGTTACATATGTGACACTGACAGGGGTGCCCTGCACTCATGTTGTGTGTGTGTGCTACTGCCATACTCTGCCTGGATTTTTATCTGTCACTCTGGGTATTGGCAGTGGTGACCACTAGCCATGACAGCGTGACATTGAGGGACTTTATTGCCTAATGAACAAGATTCAAAATAATTCACTACACACTACAGAAATTATCTATTAACAAACTTTATTTCTACTTTTAAACAGAAAGTCTACTTTAATAGCATATTTGGCTAACAAAACTAATGGCATAAAATAATAGCTACATAGAAATAGTAGTTCTAAACAGCACTTTAGCTATGCAGTTCAACAATTCTTTAAAGCAATGCAATAAGGGAAAAAAGTTAATACATCACCGGTTGGCACCTCATTGCAGCCTCCTCATCGACTGGGGAGCCCAAAACAGTCTGGCTGGAGATTCCAACATGGAACAGGCCCAGGCAATGCATCCATTCCAAGGAGAAACTCTAAACCAGACACTCGTAAAACCCCATCTTATATAGGCTACTTATATACTCAAAATCAGACATATCCTATAACTATAATGTTCTTTGACCAGAGTATTCTCTTATTTTATTTTATTTATTTTATTTTACATTTGTTTAGCGGGATAGTCCAACTGGATACATGTTCATTTTCAGTGGAGGCCCGGGGAGAAAAGCTCCAAATAGACAAACTTACATAGATTACACAAGAAGTTGGATAACATTAGAAAATATAAAACAAAGTGATTATGTATAATGGCTTAGTAGTGTTCCCTAGTAGGGACTCACAATTCTCATGGACAGACACAATTAAAAGCAAGAGATGTCAGATTGCACATAGAGCTTGGTGACGTAGTTGCATGTTATGATATTTGCAGATTATGCTTTCAGTTTATACCTTAATCAGAGTTGGTACATGGGCAAAGCCAGTTCATTTTAAGATACTGTTTGATGTTTTTTTTAAGAGAGTTTTGGAGGATTGTAGGGTTATATAGTTTGACAATCAAAATGTTCTCTTCTCACAGGAAAAGTACAGACTACGTGACAGCAAACAGGGGTGGTGGCCAGTCACCCACAGTTGCTTCAGTAAGCGTGACAAGTTTCCGTGATCATACTTTCTAAAATATGTAAACAACAAAATATTCTACCAATCTAGCATGGGTGGGAAGACAAGATTTTAAGCTGAGTCATCATAATAACTTGTATTGCCAAGCTTATTCTGACCTCCTCCCCTGAACACATAGAAGAGAGTCGAAAAGTAAAATGTTAAGCTAAATATTAATCCATTAATAGCTGAGTGTCTGTGATTAGGCTTGCACATAGTCAGTTAGGCTTACACATAGTCAATAGTCAATTAGCCATATTTGTATTACAGGGCCATTTATCAGAAGAAACCACTTGTTGTCATTTGCAGCCTTGGGGTTTGACAGTGGAAGTGTTGTACACAGTGTATTAGTACAGCCTTCTTACAGGTAATAGAACCATTTCCTTACCTGGCAGACCTGTGGAGGAAATTTCTGTTAACACTACCTGACTGTTTCTACACATATTCACATATTCTTGGAGGAAATTATGCATACAGCTTAATACCACTCCCAGAATTCGAACCATGCCTGTTTGTGCAAAAAGGTACAACAAGGTTGTGTTTCAACACAATGAGCTATTGAGGCCCTCCAGTCTTTTGCTTGACTGTTTTCCGCCTAATACTCTCTTGATTGGACAATCTGATCATGTAATTCTGACTTTCATGCATGGCAGATAGTTTTTGTATTGCGTGTTAATACTTTGACATATTACAGTCTGGAAAACAATGGTTAACACAACGCACTGCTGTAGGGGCTACAGTATAATAGTTTACACATTACTATTCAGGGATCAGATTTTGGTGCATGGAACATTTCACATAGTTGAGCTCCTGTTTTACAGCTCCACAATCTTTGTCAGATGAGACTCAATTAATTCATGCTGTCAGAGCAATAGTTGCTGTGCAGAACCTGTACACATTTAGATTCATACCACCACATACAAAGTAAACACAACAGTCTGGGGGTTTTAGTTTTATTGAAAGGTACTGGCACTTTTATTGATAGATATCCTGTACATCAGTATTACTCTGCTAACGTCTCATTTATTCATTACACACAGTAAACATTTTAACCTATTGGCAGTTGACATTCTACTCCTCTCTATTCATTTGCCCTGAATACTGCAAGCTAGATTTGTACTCACCAGCGTCCTGTCGCAGCCATAGCAACCTGCTGGCATGGGTGTCTATGTTTGCAGCCCTCTCCTCTGCAGTTGTACCGGAGATAAAGAAACATTTATGCATACCTATCAATCACATACGTAGGCTGGACGTTGGTAAACAATACTTTTTACTGATACTTACACACTTCTGGGACATTCCGTGCCCATGTGTCTTGGGTGCACTGGTCCAAGAGCTCCGTCTTTCTATGCTTGAGGTTAGAAAAATGATACTGGACCTGCTCACTAGTTTGAGGGATGCCAGTAGCACTGGTGAGATCATGTGTGAGATGTTCCCAGGCCTCCACTTTGTATTGGGAGCCCTAGTACTGGCCCTGCAACAGTTTCTCCTCATGCTCTTTCAGTAGGAGTGCAACCATGACCCTGGACTCCTGAATGCTCCAGCGTTGCGTCTGAAAGCGTGATCCCTCTCCTACACCAGCCATAGTGCCTGCAAAGATGAGCTACAACTGGTTATGGCTGTATTCCCATCCACAAGGTTTAAATATAGCCAAATTCCCACCCTTTGCCATCACTGGACCATCTTGAATATGCTGAGCTAAGCTAAGCGACATGCAAACCCGATTAGCTAAGGTTGGCAGTGCTTAAAGGGACAGATGTTGAGCACTGCTTACCAATGCGCAAATTCACTTAGCTGGGCTACTTATTGCTTAGCATTACATTTAAACAATGCTTACACCAGCTTAGCATAGCTGAACACTATTTAGCATTTTTCTAATTTATGACATTTAATGAACAAGGGTTGAATGTAATATGAATATAATACTGGGTTTCTCTTCAGCATTTCAGTTAGTTTGGGCAAGTTTAGATAGGACAGGATGTGACAGAACACTCCATGCTGTATGTATACTTGATATTTATAAATATCTATTACCATTGAAATAGGATGCATTTTGGAACATTGAATATGATTTGAATGCATGAAAATGTTCATGCTATTTGAATGAAACTTAGAGAAATAAAATTATGAGTGTGTTTGATAATATACAAAAAAAGTGTACAACAAGCTGTTTGCAGATTAGCTTATCAGGCATGGGTACTTTAAGAAATGGGGTTGTTATTTTATTGTTTCATTGATATTAATAACTGAATAATTAAATGTTTAAATTATTGTATAAATGAAAGGCTGCTTGATGTAAAAAGTTATTCCTTGAAGGTGTAAGCCGAGGTACTGGAGACATCAGTATTAACTTTTCCTGGTGTGTTGCGGGCTTTTGGCATTACATTTGGACTACTGTGTATTTCATTTACATGTTTTGGCTCTGGTGAAGACTATGGCAGCAAATGGATCCCATTTTACATGTGCCGATATTTGGATTTAGCGTGAATCCAGGGCAGTGGAAGAAGATCATTTAATGATGGAGGATGAAGGCCCGAATGGGGTTTATTTCTCAAAATTAGAAAAACTGCTCATTAAGGAGGTAACATTATATTATGACATAAAACTGCTTGAAAAATACTTGTCCTTAGACATTACCCTGAGGGATTTGAGAATCATCAAGTTGCCTGTCTATGACTTTGTGGAAGATGAAGGTGATTTGTTAAATGAGTGGAATGCTGCTTCATTGGCATGCATGAAGGCTTGGTTGAGAGTTCTCATCAAACGTAATATGCGACAGCAGGAGAAACTCAGAGCAGAAGTTCTCCAAACCCAGATGGAGTTGGCAGAAAACATTTCTAGTTCTGTTTTTGAAACGAAAGTGAGAGATATGAGAGAGAAGGTGGATAAGGCGGAAGAATCTGTGATGGCTTGCAAGAAAGGTAAACTGCAAAGAGATGTGGCAGATTATAAGAACAACATAATTTTTCCCTGGCAACAAAGGGATTTAAGAGGTAGACAGAAGGCCAGATGACAGGGTAGCAGAAACCAGGAGTTTCAAGACTCCTCGATATCCTCAGGAGAGCTGGCCTCGAAAAGCAGTAAAAAAAGTGTATCATTTGATGATCTCAGTGAAGAATCAATGGGGTCCAGTTCCAGGAAAGAGAATTTGGAGAACAGCAATGGCTGAGGTCGTAGATGGCAAGCGAGTTCCAATGGAGATGGTGAAAAGCAGAGTGAGGGGAACCAGTATGGCCACAACAACAGGAGCAGGAGAAGGCAGAATTGAGATAGAACCAGTCAACTGCAATGCTGGAGGGAATGACAGCACTATAGCCCCAAATCTGGGGTTAAGAACTGAGGTGGACAATTTAAAAGTGATACATTTGTCAGACCTGCATTTGGACTTTTATGATTTCTCTGTTGGACAAGGGAATTAAATATATCCCCACTTTTTGTCCCAGCCTGTCTGATTTGGTTTTGGAAATAAGTAAGTTTTGTCATAAATTGCACTTAAAAGTTATTTTTGATAATAAGCAAACTATGATCAAAAATGTTGATGTGCATAATGTTAAGAGGAGTGTGGTGGATGCAACTTGAGGGGGCATGCTTATAAATGAGTCAGACAGTGAGAATGAAGATGATCCCTTATTGAATATGTCTGTGAGTTTGAAGGGACATCTCCTTATGAAGAGTGTGATAGAGGTGATATAGCCACTGAACTTGAAGTCACTGGTAAAGGGGCTGTTGTTTATGAAGGTGTGGGTTTTTTTATGGTTTATGGCAAGATGATAGTGCCACAAGTACCATACAGGAGCCCTTTTAATGCTGCCAAAAATCTCTGTTAGTATGTTTGAAAATGTTTTATATAAACAGGTGGAAAAAGAATATGACATGTTTATGAAACAAATTAGAGCATTTACTTTAACCAAAAATGAATGGGATGGTTTTCATAAATTGAGAGGTAACAACAACAGGTATGTTTT